>NC_142873.1:29050984-29354015 GCF_051225735.1 Oryctolagus cuniculus
ACTTTGAGGTGTGATGATATTTAACAGCTCTTGTTTCCACTGTTGAGGATCAGTGCTTTTTGTTCTTTTTTCTTTCTTCATTCTATTTGTTGAACTCTTTTCTTAGTGTAGGGATAATCTTATGAGTAAAAAGTTAACTGAAAAATAGATCTTTGTAAAGAATAAAAATGAGAATAGGAGAGGGAGGAGGAAGGTGGGAACATGGGTGGGAGCATGAGTGGGAAGGCAGGTAGAGTGGAAAGAATCACTAGGTTCCTAAATCTGCATATATGAAATACATGAAATTTTTAAAATAATAATAATAAATTATTTAAATAAATTTTTTATTTTAAAATTAAATTTTAAATTTTTTAATTTATTATTATATTAAATAAATTATTTAAAAATAATAAAATTTTTAAAAAAGAAAAAAGGTCATGCTTTTATTTTAAATTAAACAAAGTTTTTAACTGACACATAAAAATTGTACATATTTATTTCAGTACCATGTATGTTTTGATACGTGTGTACATTGTATAATATTCAATCAGGGTAAACATATGTATCTCTTCAAAATTTATCATTTCTTTATGGTGAAAACATTCCAAATCCTTTTTCTCTGGCTTTTTCTTTTTCTATCTTTTGAAAGGTCATTTTTGTGTGTGTGGTGGGGAGATTATACAAGATCCTCAGGCACATTTAGATTAGAAAAATTTCCCTCTCCAGAAACAGGATCTAAAGCCTTGAGTTTCTTTTTTTAATTTCAAAATAAAAGCTGTACTTTTTTGCTTTTTCCAGTTTTTGCTTTTGTACAAGAATCCATTGTTCTTATAACTCATAAACAATGGGATCAATATTGGCTGTCTTCCTCCACAGTTCTGCAAGTCCACAAGTTCAGGCTATAGTCCCCAACATCATTTTCTGATAAATACATTACCACATTTTGATCTAAATATAGATACATCATATAATACCCATCTCAAGGAAAAGTCAAATTTTAATATGCAAATGTTTATTTATATAATACAGAAGTGGAAAAACTACAATAGGCACAGATGCCCTATACAATGACTGGCTGTGTGAAAGAGTCCTTACAAGGTTTTAGCTATCTGTGCACTTGTGTCCACCTCATCCCTTACACTGACTGTGGCTACTGACAGTCTGGGAATTGAAAGGTGCAGCCCTCAAGAAATTGTTAAATCACTAAAAAACAAAGCAAAGCAAAGCAAAAAAAAATTAGGCTCTACTGTACAAGGAAAACACTCACAAAGGTTTAATTTCAAATTTCATATCAGTAGGAAACCTATTAAAATAATTTTCTGTATATACATATGGGTATATGTATATGTTGAATTACTCATATGTCTCACATCATCAATATATGGCAAGCAGAGACATTTTGGTAAGTTACTTTTCCCATTAAACAACTACTATGTCAAAATTTAAAAATATTTTCTTAAATCATTAAAATAATTCACTATCATTTCAACAGCTTATACTGGTTTTTAAAAATTTTAACTCTTCATTACTAAATTCCCTGATCCCTATATAAATGAAAACCCAGTGTTCCTTATTACTCAGAAACTCACAGATAAAATCACATTTACTTCAAAATTCTACCAACTGGATAAACTTTATTTCGTGACTTATCAGAGAAATAGCTCTGAGTGTGTGCACCTAAATTGTTCTCACTATAATAAACAGGTGAGGAACATATCCTAAAATAGACAGGGGTAATAGTACGCTATGGCACATATAATACATGATGAATAAGTGTCTGATATAAACATTTCAGAGACACCTGAAAATGGTTTGTTCAGAAACAAACCATTGATTTGTCACCCTAATATAAATTAATATGTATCTATTTATGTACATAACATACATATAAAACAAAATTGTCTAGTGTTGACTAGCTATTTATGAGTGAGAAAATGGTTACAAACTGATTAATTAGCTTAAATTTGTACTTGACATTTCAATCTTTTTGGGATACAAACAGAAAGTCACTGCATTTACAGGCTCCATGGAGTCAGATACTCAAGCACACACTTACAAGAAAACCCTCCTCCACCTGACAGGCACTGTACAGCAAGAAGACGTGCTCTGATGCAGTTCCCACTCCATAAGCAGAACAGACAGCACTTGGCTTACTTTTAAAATAGCTTCGTGAAAGAAATATATCACATAAAGAAATGCATGTTTGCTAGAAGTCTTAAAATGCCATCAAAATGACATTCAAAGCTGCTCCCTGAGAAGAGCCTACTGAATGTCATTCCTGATTGGAAATGCCTGGTGAACAGTTCAGAACCGTGTCTGGCCAAGTCTGCATGGCGACCCGGACAGATTCCACCGCCACCTGCCGTGATCCCAGCTCACAGTCAGTCTTCTCTGTTTTGGCTGATGAGGACGACTCTCCTTTAAAACAGCAACACGCCTTACAATTATCTGTAGTTAACAGTTCCCCAGTAACCACTAGTATTCGGAAATTGAAATGCATTGATCGTTTGGAAAAGATTTCTTGCAAAAATATATAAATAAATGTAACTCCATATTCTATAAATATACTTAATGTTAATGGACCAGACCACCAAGGACAGGCTGCTCTATTTCAGAAGTGTGTGTCAGATTTATTAGAAATTGAAAAAGAAAAATTTCTGAGGGACTCAGCTGCCTTCATTAGTTGGCTTTAAAATGTGTAATAAAAATGGGAGGCAGTATCTTCTCATAAACACATGGAATCAATATGGGAAAGTAACCTGTACAACAGACAAGGTTAGAGGACACCAAGGTGTACCAGAGTAGTCACCAGAGTGTATCTTCCAGTACAAAAAGGGATGAACTCCATACACCCAGTTATAGTATATTTTAATTAAAGATGCAGCTCCGTCTTACTTCTGGCAAGAATTAATTGGTAATGGCGCTGCTTCTCGAGTTTCTTTTCATGTGACTGTATAAACTCCCAGTCAATTATATTTCCTATTGATTCAAACTCCTCCAGTCAACATAAAATCTATAGGAAGTCTCAGTGTGTTTTGTCTTACACATTTCTTTGTGTGATAACTATGAACTTGCCTCTTTTCCTTCTACTGTCCTCACCCCTCTCTTTTCTTTTGCTTTTTTAAAAAAGATTTATTCATTAAATTTGAGAGTCAGAGAAGGAGAGACACACACACAGAGAGAGAGAGAGAGAGAGGTCTTCCATCTGCTAGTTCACTCCCCAAATGGCCGCAATGTCTGGAGTTTCTTCTGGGTCTCCCATGTGGGTGCAGGGTCCATCTTCCACTGCTTTCCCAAGCCATTAGCAGAGAGCTGGATTGGAAGTGGAGCATCTAGGATCTGAACTGGCACACATATGGGATGCTGGCACTGCAGGCAGATGCTTAATCTATTACGCCTTAGCGCCAGCCACCCTTTCCCCCCTTTTCTTTTTACTTCTTGTCCTGGGTATACTGTTTTTTTCCTCTGTTCCTGGAGTCTTTGCTGGAACATCATTTGGAGTCGCAGCCCATGAGTAGAGCTACTTAGCATGATTCTTCAGGGATCATCTAGGTGTCCAGTGTGGAGAAATGCAGCGTGAGCTTGCTTGTCTCTGGAATTTGGCACTTCAGTTTCCTCTGTCTGTAGTCGTGGGCATGTCCCAACACCAGCACAGAAAGAGACAGAGATCCACACCTGCCCAAGTCACTCATTCAAGATTCAAGGTAGGCTGGGGCAGAAGAGAGAGTGACGCATGGAAAGTCCCAGGGCTATATATATATGTATACACACACACACACACACACACACACACGTGGCAGTAAGACATGCTTGTTTGTGACACAGAAAGTGGGTGTCGTCCCCACACTGCAGGAGCAGCAGTACATGGATCACTGGCGATGACCAGCAGGGCCATGTCTGCATTACACAACAGAGGTAACCCTGAATCCAAATATCCTGTTTTGTGTCTTATACTGCCTATCCCCTGTGAGACGTTCTCAGAGAGGAATGTGCCACATGTTCCAACAGTTATGAAAAGATAACATTAGGTGCAGCTGGTGGTCCAGAAAGGATGTGGTTAAGATTTGTCAGGCCATTTGAAGTGCTTTATAAGCAAAAATACCTCACCCAATGTCTCTCACAAATTCAATTTTCCAGTTAAAAAGGGGCAAAGAACACATTTTGCCATTTGTGCTGAGATTAGTATCCCTTTATTTACATGCAAATTACTTTTAAAGCTAGGAAAACCTATAAAAGTTTAAGTGTTCCACACCAGGGGCTTACACTAAGAGTCTTTGTCAAATAAAATGAATTCTCTCAGATCTGCGTTGAGCTACCTTCTTTGCCTCTAAGCACAGCCTCTCTTAGAGGAAGGAAACAGTAAAGTTCTCACAGAGAGAGAACGTTTACCACTCAGTAAAAAGCCTTGGGCCTCTGTATGAAAGCTTTAATTTAGCCCGGCTCACTCCTCCGTGAGTTAATTTAGAGCGCCAATAAAAGGAGATTATTTTTGGACTGCGAATCTGCCTGGCACGTTCTTTGAACTTAATAGAGCTAAGTAAAGCTATCCAAACTCTTGTGATTTGGGGGGAGGAGGTCATCCACACGCGATGCCCAGTGATAGCTTTTATGAACCTAAGCAGATCAAATGTGAAGGAGCATTCTCTAATCTGGAGAGATTAGCGGCCTCAGACATGAACAGAACCACTTCTGACACACATGTTCACTGGGAACGAAAGTGAGCCTGCGTGTGAGGGTGCCCGAGCGTGCGTGTGCGCCTGCGCATCGGCCTGGCACGCAGCCCTGCGCAAAGGACAACACGGTCGGGAGACGGCGCCTAGTCGGCTGTCTTGGTGTTGGCTGTGGGGCTCCACTCATTGCTGTTGGATGAACCACGTAGTCTCTCTGAACCTGTTATTTTGCTCTGAAAGTGGGAACCATGGTCTCCACTGAAAGGTTTGACCGTTATGTGTGTAAAATTTTACACATTTCTGATTATCTTAGAAGTGCATGTTTTAGCTTTGGTAGTTTTCCTTGTATTGACCTTTCCTATTATTTTCCTTATCGCAATTGTAAGAAAATCTCATCATAGGAAACCAGAGGAGAGTGTAGAAAGGAAGACAAGGGGGAAATAGGCATCGTTGCTTCACTCAGAGGTGAACACTTAACATTTTGATTAATTTCCTTCTGGATTTTTTATATAGTTAAGAATGTACCATACCTGTAACTGGGATTATTAAATATTTCAGTAAAACTGGGATTATTATACATCTGTGACACTCATCCCCCTTCCCCATCTTCATCTTCATCTTTATTAACATCATTTCCCAGGTCATCATCATTTATAGAAGACTCTATGCCAAATCATATGGAAAGGGTTTACATCTATTACTTTATTTTACTTCACTTCACTTCTGAGGTATTAATGTTTGTATACTAAGAGAAATATAACCAATAAAAACAAAAATATTGAGCAGAATATTAATATGTAAGCCTTATGACTTTAGTATTCTTCCTTTTTTAACTATTTAAAAATGTCTTTAAATCTATTTGAGAGGCAGACACACATTCACACACACAAAGAGGGGGGAGAGAGAGAGGGAGAAAAGGAGGGAAAGAGCGAGGAGCTTCCCACCCACTTGTTCATTTCTCAAATACCCCACAAAAGCCTGAGCTGGGCCAGGCCCACATGAATGTGGGCATCCAAATACTTGAATCACCACTGTTGCCTCCCAGGCCCACACATGTAGGAAGCTAGAGTCCGGAGCTAGAGATGGGAACTCAGCCATGCATGACTCCAGTGTGGTTCCTGGGCATCTTAACTGCTAGGCAAATGCCTGCCACAGTATTCTTTCATATAATTAAAAACCTCTATAAATGTGACTTTTAAATATCACTCATGCCACCTTCCCATCATCGTCTTTACCTTTATTGACATCATAACCAAGGTCAGCGTCTTCATTTGCTGAATACTGTGTGCCAAACTATGTGTAAGGGGTTTACATATATTATTTTACTTCATTCTCATGCATTATTAATGTTTACATAGTGAGACAGATACAGCCAATAAAAGCAAAAATATTGACAAGCATCTTAATCTGTAAGTCTTGTACCTCTGAGAGCAACTTAAGGAATGTTAACTGGCATCACGTGACATTAACACTGATAATAACTTCATACTTCTTTTAGTTAAAGCTAAATAAGGATGCATACATACATACATTTCTTGAGAAACCATTATATAACTATACAGCCACATGAAAAAGAAACAATTTTTTTTTTTTTTAATTTAAAGACCGGAGAACAAAGCATCTCTTTGTTTTCCTGTTCCTATGGAATGAAATCATTTAAAGGTGGGTTAGTGCTTCAGTGCAAGGTACAGAGCTTCTTCCAAGAATACATAGGCACCATTCAGGGTGGGGGAAGTTGTTTTAGAATCACAGTAGAGGCCTTCTGCTTATTAAAATCCAGTGTTTTTTCTTTCTGACCATTTGGCCTCTTGAGGCAGCTGAGGAGAATAACACCATATTATTTCTCTAGTCTTCAGAAATCAAACTTGTAATTTCCATTTTCATCAACAGAACACATTCAGAGCGGAATTGGAGTAAAACCGCTGCTAACTTGGTTTGGCCCAGGAGTCTTCAGACTGTTGCACAACCATCACCTCCTCCTACTGAGAGCTTGCCGGTCCACCAGCCTCCACTGGAGGAGGTGAAGGGAGACAGAGTTCTAGAGAGGGAAGAATCAGCTTGTGCAGGGGGAGGCGTGGGTGAGGGGGTCTCTGGAGAAGGGGGCCCTGGCTATGGCCTTTCCAGTCCTCCATCAGCAAGGCCCGTTGACTGCCAAGGCCGTTGTTATCCTGTGTGCGGCGTTCATGGTCTGTAATCCTTTGTCAGAGTAATTGACGGTGAAGTCTGCACTTTTGCAGCTAATGATAAATAGGGCTTTTAAAGGTTGTAATTTCTTGCTTAACCAATGCCAGTTGCAAATACTTTGTGCTGAGGAATAATTCCTCTCTGCCAAATAAAATACAGTGGACGTCTGTGGTGTGTTTTTCAGCTTATTGTTAGTCACAGCTTGCCTGACAGAGCACTTTCTATGTAGGAGATAAATGCTCAGGCCTCCCGACTGCCAATTTCAGTACAGAAAGGACTTTTCTTGTGGAAAAGGCATTTCTGTTTCTCCAGCAAACATTAAGGTTTTTATTTTTTATTTTCATTCTTTTACAAGGTTTGGTTCCTTGAAATGAAGATTCTTTGGGTTTTTAAATATGTCTGCCTTCTTTCTCTGTTCTATTCAGGAGCCCTGGTTTGCACATGGCTCCCTCAGATAAATGACAAGAAGGTAAGACTCTAGTCAGTCCCAGGAAACTGTATTAGAGAGAAGAGGTTCCCTAGGAGTCTGCCCGCCTTGAGACTGGAGGAGAAGCCATAGTATAAGGGGCTGGAGAATGGCAAAGAAGAGAGAAAAAGGTACCCGTTGGCTCAAGAGGACACAGGCTTGCTTAGGCCTAAATGGAGATTACTGCCTTTAAAAATACAGCAAAACAACACCAAAATAATGTTGACAAATACCAGTATACCTCAAAGTACAAATGGATGGGTTTTTAGGGTTTCTATACATATGCATATAATCATATATTGAAGTACAAGTGGAGTTAGCAACTCAAAAATACCTCTGGTCAACTTTGTAAACTAAATGAAATCCATATCTGATTTTATGATTTTGGAAGTGATTTTTAGAAATGAATCAGTTTGCTTAGAGCCCAGGAGGTTCAGTAGGTCTCAGCTGCAGTGCTGGGGATAGAGCCTTTGATGAATCGGGTTGCTGCAGGCTGCTAAGTGAGGGCTGCCTGAATCTTTAGGTTGTATATTCAGACCCTTTGGGAAGTCCTTCAGAGCCCCCTGATGCTTTAAAAAGAAAACACCCCCTTATGTCCTGAATTCTTTGCTTCCTTAGTGACTTAATATGTTTCATAGACAGAGAAATATGATCGAGAGAGTAAAAAACAGGAAACGGTAGAAAAATGGCAGAGAGATGGTGGAGATTCAGGAATCAGTGAGGCCTTGAACATCTTGACCACTGAAAGAAGGAGAGTGAACATGTCGAGCATCTATGTTTAATGCTTAGCCAAAACTAAGCTCCATGCAATTACCAGGATACTATCTGAAAGGCAAAACTGCATCTGTCACCTAGTTCCCTGCTGAAAATCCATTACTGCCCTCTTTGCACTAAAGAGTGAGATCTCAAGGCCTTGCACATCTGGTCGTGCTTTGCCTACAGCACTTCATCTTTCTGGTCTTTTCAAAGCTCCCAAATACTTGAATAAAATAACACAAGAGAATCGTGATCACGGCACTTAGCAGCACTGCATTCTTGAGAAGTCTACTCTCTGAACTTAGGACAATGACGCTTTTCCTTCTAAGGCTGCTGTGAGGAATAAATGAAGTAAAAATCCACCATTGAGAATGTGTTATACTCTCTTTTCTCACCTTGTTCTGTCCATTGCACATATTCATTTTCCACTGATCAAAATGTACACTTTTCCTGCAAAATGTGATGCAATCAATTCTTCATTTTCTTTCGTTCTTTTCTGCTGTCTCATCTGTCAAGGTATAGTTGGTCCCTCCATTGTGCCAGAACTTTACAGTATATATATCCCATTATTTAAATGAGCTCACTTTTTGAGGTTACTTGCTCACAAATCTGTTTTTTCACTAATCTGTGAGTTCTGTGTGGAGGGTAGGGACTTTTCATACTCACCAGCTGGTGATTAATCAATAAATATATGTTACATATAATAGTAAAGAATTAAGATAGGAAATCTGGATTGTGCTTAATCATTGCAACTTAATTTAAATTCCATGGTTTAAAGGCTCATATAAGCCTTGGGCAGAAACTTAGATTGATTTGTGGGTATCTGATCATTCCATCTCTACTCAGGCCAAATGCTTTTCTTGTTTTGCTCAAGAATTATAAACTCAGAAGTTATAAAATTTCCTTCCTAAAAACTACTAAGAAGTGGAAGATTTATTTGTTTATTTGAAAAGCAGAGTTTCAGAGAGAGGGAGGAGAGACAGACAGATCTTCCATTCATTGGTTCATTCCATAGATGGTTGCAACAGCCAGGGCAGGGCCAGGCCAAAGCCAAGAGCTTTTTCTGGGTCTCCCACATAGGTAGTAGGAGCCCAAGCTCTTGGGCCATCTTTTGTTGCTTTTCCCAGGCCATTAGGAGGGAACTGGATTGAAAGTGGAACAGCTAGGCAGGCACTGCGGCTCAATAGGCTAATCCTCTGCCTGCGGCGCAGGCACACCAGGTTCTAGTCCCGGTCGGGGCGCCGGATTCTGTCCCGGTTGCCCCTCTTCCAGGCCAGCTCTCTGCTGTGGCCTGGGAGTGCAGTGGAGGATGGCCCAAGTGCTTGGGCCCTGCACCCGCATGGGAGATCAGGAGAAGCACCTGGCTTCTGGCTTCAGATCAGCGCAGCAGCCACTGGGGGATGAACCAACGGAAAAAAGGAAGACCTTTCTCTCTGTCTTTTTCTCTCTCTGTCCACTCTGCCTGTCAAAAAAAAAAAAAAAAAGTGGAACAGCTAGAACACAATCTGGCACCCATGTCACAAGTGGCAACTTTACCCGCTACACCAAATGCTAGCCCCATGGAAGAACTTTTAAGAAGTATATTAAGAAGTGGGTTTGTCAGAGACCTCCACATGGAGTTGGCAGTACAGTTCGAGAGGTGTGTGTGTGAGGGAAAAGCAGATCCTTACATTTGTTACCAAATATAATTTCCATCAGAAAAGGGCTAAAAAGAAAACACCAGCGTAGTTTCTTGAGAGCACCCAACCAGTTCCTTAGATTGAGGCTTTTGCTCATGTTCAGGTAAGAAGAGATCAAGCTTTGATTTGTTTCCTTGTGTTTTCCTTTGCTGTATCATAAGAACATCCTCTGAAGAATAAACACTCAAATTTACAATTTTATTTTTATTGTCCTTAGGGAAGAGACAGTATAATATGTCTCTCCCATAAATGGAAATACTAGACTATTTCACACAACTGGGGATTCCAGAAAGCTGAGGTTGTGGCAGTTCAATGATTTATGATGTTGCTTGTAATGGATGGGTACTAGATCTGTGCAATTATCTTGTTCCCACTGGCCTTGTGCATAATCAGATTTATGCTCCCATGATTTTGAGGATTTTTAACTAGTTTATCAGGAGAAGCATAAAAATATCTTGCAGGCTGGAACTTCAGTTCTCAAAACCAAATCAGATACTCAGAATCATCTCCATGAAGAAAACACCTCTTAAGAAAAATCTATCACTTCACCATCACTTCAAAAAGTTGATCTATTTATCTACTTCAATTTTTGGGTTAAAATTATTTCCAATATAATCTACGAAATTCATATTCACATTTTAACTTCTTAGTAGTTTTTAGGAAGACAATTTTATAACCTCTAAATTCTTTCAGGATCATTGATTCTATGAATGTCAAATAAAGCATTTCAGAACTTGGGCTCTGTAGCCAAACCACTGGGCATCAGTTTTGTGCCCTTGGCCAGGCTGTTCAACTTTATAAGCCTTGATTTATTCATTTGCAATGTATAAATAAGAATATGATCTGTTATGGTAATGAAATACTAAATAATCCATGTAAAGAACTTAACAGTAATTCTTAGCAAATAAGTACTTACTACTTGTTTGTTGCTAAGAAATATTTACAGAAAACTTCCTTGGGAAATTATATTCATCCAATATCATGTTAGATTCTGATAGTATGTCAGAAAAATATGATATATTATCATTGCCTTCACAGAGTTATAATATGCATGTTGTTTTTAGAAAAATCATCTTATTTGGACCTTGTGGCAACCGATGGAGATATTTAAAAATTTTTTTCCTCATTTGATAGTTAAGGAACTGGAGTTCAGGTAGAATGAGTATTTTCTTAAAGGAGCTGATTGAAAGCTAGACCTAGCTTTCAGGGTCCTGTGTTCTAGCTGATGTCATTTCCAGTCCACATCATTGCTTACCTCTGAGTTCCGGCTTGGACTATCATACATAGAAAACCATATGAATGTATATGAAGATGTGCAAAATGGTGTGAATCACTTGCTAACTCAGAATTAACAAAAGCAGGTAATGTGGCTTAGAGCAGCTGAGAAAAGCAAATTAAAATTTATTGGAAGGTAAAAATAATGCTGTGGCTCACTAGGCTAATCCTCCACCTGCAGCGCCAGCATCCCATATGGGCGCTGGGTTCTAGTCCTGGTTGCCCCTCTTCCAGTCCAGCTCTCTTCTGTGGCCCGGGAGGTCAGTGGAGGATGGCCTAAGTGCTTGGGCACTGCACCTGCATGGGAGACCAGGAGGAAGCACCTGGCTCCTGGTTTCGGATAGGCGCAGCGCGCCGGCCGTGGCAGCCATTTGGGGAGTGAACCAACGGAAGGAAGACCTTTCTCTCTGTCTCTCTCTCTCCTGCCTGTCAAAAAAAAAAAAAAAAAAAAAAATGAACTTACCCCAACCATTTTTTTAAAAAAAGATTTATTTATTCCTTATTTGAAAGAGTTACAAAAGGAGATGGGGAGACAGAGAGAGAAGAAGAGAGAGAAGGAGATGCAATTTGTTATTTACTCTAAAAATGGCTACAATGGCCAGGTGCCAGGCAGGGCAAAACCAGGAGCCTGAAACTCCACTCAAGCCTCCCACATGGGTGACAGCAGTCCAAGCATTTGGGCCATCTTCCACTGCTTTCCCAGGTGCATTAGCAAAGATGCTGGTTCCGCAGAGGGTGGCTTAACCCACTGTACCGCAATGCCAGTTCCCACTTTGTATTCTGAAATACTACTAAAAATTGGTTTCTCCTGTTTATTAATTTAGATAAATGTGTATTTGCCTAGTTTTGCTAAAATATATTTAAATTATTAATACATATTTTGTTAAAATTATTAATACATTTTTGTAAAAAATTATCTAAAGTACCCTCTTATTATATCATAAAGATATTAGGAATATAAATGAATGATAATATGTGATTTATGGTTCCTGGAAGAAAGGTTCCATATAAATACAAGCTCTCAACTCAGAAATTATGGGCACAATTACATTGTCTCTCATGGAATTTTGTTCTTTTAAAGTGGGAAACATAGATATCTAGTTCTTTTTCTGAGGTTCAAAAATCTGTAGCTTGTGGTTAACTTTTGGCTTGAGACCACAAAAAACACACTCTGAATATTCATCATATTCATAGGTGAAGTAGAGTGCACACAATGTAATTGATTTATAGGCCATTGGTCACTATAGTCATTTTGTAGGGCTGTGTGCAAACTTGCTTTCTCAGCGGTACTGTGTTCTGAAAGGAACCTTGAGAAGAAAGGTATACTGTAGAAAGCCAGTGACACACATCTTCCTGTTTCCTGTTCTTAGCCCTCACAAACGATGATCTTGGAGCAACTTGCCTTCATGATAGTCTTTGTTGAAATAAATAAAACGGTGAGCAGATTTTCCCTGATAGAGATGTACATAGTGTGTAATACACCATATCCCAAACTTTTCCTCATCTTCAATACTAGCCCTCCAAACTAAGTCTGGGGAAAAGCTTGTTTTTCTGGATCCTCTTCTTTTGGAAGAGACATCAGCTTGGAATCTAAGTAACAGGCCTTGATTCTGTTGTTACTGGATGCTTTGTGCCATTATTTTTCCAGCCATGTCAAGAAACTGCTTTTCTGTAGGGACCCATAAAATTTACCTAGTGATTTTAGTCCTGATTTTGAAACATACACTACAAATGGCTCCAATGGAGTGCATGATGCTTGAGTTCTAGTGGGAGGTCTCAGTGTATCAACTCTCAGAGTTTAAAGGAAAAATATCCTTAGTGATTTACCGTTATTGTGCCCCACTCCTTTTTTTTTTTCTTATTTTGCCACTTCCCCTCCTTCTCCATGTTTGCATTATGCAGCAATTTAAGAGACCATTGATATTGTACTCAGTTGCGCCAACCAGAACAACTTGGCAATTGACTTCACTTGGAACATTACATGCTCTGCCTGGTTTATTTAAATTTCAAACATCTGAAATATCTATTTAAAATGTACTCTTTTTGTTTACAGCTAAGTCCAGTTGGCAGTGGTATCATATGAGCCATTGTCTGGGAGCTCCTAACAGAAACCAATATGTCAAAGTGAGTTACCAGATATAGTTAATAGTGGGCTAGGTAATGATGATAGGTCTCAGCAGGGTTAGTGGGCTATGCAGAGAACCCAAACAAGTATATCTTTCACATTGAACAGGTTGGTCCTTTCCCCTGTGAGTAAGTGGGTCTGCTTCCACTTCTTATATTTGTAATACTGTTGTTCCTTGTTCAGCTGAGATTCTCTGAATCCTTCCTTCCTTCCTTCTTTCCTCCCTTCCTCCCTCCCTCCCTCCCTCCCTCCCTCCTTCCTTCCTTCCTTTCTTCCCCTCTCTCCCTGTCCTCTCTTTTTCTCTTTAGCCATAGACGTCTTATAAGAAATTATCTCCTACACTTTTAAATATTAGATTTGAAAATTCTAGAACTTTATAAAATAGTTTTTATCTTTGCTCTCCACTCAAATGTTTGAATGCCTGCTAAAGGCAAATATTCTTTAAAAGTTATGTGAAAGAAAAGAACCATCCATGCCATGTTGAATAACCCTGATGCCCATGAAGATCATTGCTGATATTCTTTAAACCATCAGAGACATTGCATATTTGACTGTGTGTGTGTGTGTGTGTGTCCCTGGAATAACACAATATCTGGTTTCTAAACCTGAAAATAATTAGTAAATAAATATGCTATTCTTTCCCAAATACCATCTTGAGGGAGGGCACAGATTTATCTATTGTTCAATTGCTTGAAGAGAATTTTGTACTTTTATTTTATTTTTTAAAAGATATTTATTTTTATTTATCTGAAAGACCAAAGAGAGAGAGAGATACACACACACAGATCTTTCAGCTATTGATTCATTCCCCAGATGCCCACAACATCCAGGACTGGGCCAGGCTGATGCTAGAAGCCAGGAACTTCAGCCAGTCTCTCAGTAGTGTGACAGGGACCCAAGTACTGAACCGTCATCTACTACCTCCCAGGATACATTAGCAGAAAGCTGGATAAAAAGTCAAATAACCTGGACTCAATCTGGCGATTTGATATGGAATGTGGATATCCCAAGTGCAGCGTAATTCACTGCACGACAGCAACCTCCCTCTCCCACCAATGTGGAATCTGTGTTTTAAAATCAGAAGGTGTCACTAAATGCTACCTAATATCATGCCATGTTTATACTACAACAGAAAAAGAAATCTAGATTGACAGAGCTATGTGCTTAAGATCGCATGACATTTTAGGGCCTGGGGCAGGGTGAGAACTCAGGTTGTCTGATTTGTGATCTACTGGAGTTTATTCACCCTGCCCTGTTATATAAAATTGTCTTTCTCATAAATTCCTGTGAGAAATTTTTTGCCACTATTGGATGGCTGAAAATGTGGGAAAGGGTATAAATCACTATGGTGTAAATCTTGTCTGGTGCTATGACTAACTAGAGATAAGACTTGCTATTTAAGAAAATGGACTCTCACACATCATGAAGCTAACTATACTGATATCATTTATGACAACCAAGGCTTCGTGACCAAAAAAGCTCAGTGGCACTCAATATTAAGAAGACCTGGACTGTTGCTAAAATTAGATGTATCCAGGAAAGAAAATCAAATAATCCTCTGAGACAAAGAGATTTCCCCTTAAACTAATGAGTTTGTAATAAATGAAGAAGTTTAATGATGTTATCAATGTTATGAGCTCTACTGCTAGAACATAACCAAAGAGAACACAGTGAAGGAGCCCAGCAGCAATCTTCAGGACACTGGAGGATGCTAAGAAAGGAAAGAGTCCCATCTATTTATTTTACTAATTGAGAGGTAGAAAGAACTTCCACCCTAGCTTCACTCTCACAGTCCTGCAACAGCCAGGACTGGGCTGCGGCCAAAGCCAGGAGCTGGGAACACAATACAGATCTTCCATGTGAGAGACAAGACTCCAAATACTTGAACCGTCATCATTGCTTTCAACAGTTTGTGTTGGCAGGAAGCTGGAGTCTGGAGCCAGAGCCTAGAACCAAACTTCGGCACTCCAATATGGGATGCAGGCATCCTGATAGGCTAAGCACCTGCTACAGATTTCCATTTAAACAGCTCTTTCTTTGGCTAGATTAAAAAATGCACCTTCTAATACTCTAGTTTTGTCCTAATTAGTCACTACACACACACAGTTCTTCAATTTATGGTAAGCACTGGGTTTATAATATCTGATTTTCCAAAATTCCTCTCCAGTTTACTCACTTGCTTAGTATGTTTTCTGTAAAAGTCTCCAGAGTCCATAAAATGTTGAGGTTTATTCCTAAGATAGTTATTGCAAAGGTTGCTGACTTCTGAGTAAGTTAACCTCATCATTAAAACCTCACCAGATGGATGGGACTAAACAACTAGAAGCCATCAAACTCCAGGCAATACTCCAGACAACGCCCTGAGGAAATCCACGTTGTACTGAGGACTGAACCCTCAGAAGGTTGCTCTGCTGCTGTCCCTCAATGATGGCACTTTTCATCATGAAGCAGCCTGTGTGGCCATCACCCCCATTTCCATACACAGATAGGGTCCATTGTTCTAGGGGAGGGAACTTGGGCATGCAGTTGGGCTAATAGGCAGTTAGGTGAGTCCCAGGTGGAATGGGGATACGGGAAATCTCTTTAAGAGGGTGCAAAACATTTGCTTCTCCCCAAAAGCTACTTTGAGTGTGACAAAAGTGCTGACTTCCACTCCTGAGTTTCCAGTTTTAGCACAAGAATAGCAAGGAAGCAGTAGTGATTCTACCCTTCTGAGTTTTGGGCTTTCATGAGAATAGGAAGAAGAAGTTACCAAGCACACCTTTCTGATGACTTTTTATTTTACCACAAGCAAGCTAGACAGGACAGACAGGTTGACAAATCTGGTCTTTTGATGGTTTTTGTCCCCACTCTCTAAATTTGCTGCTGTTCTGTTTTTTTCTCCCTAAAATTGTGCTTAAGAGACTCGACCGGCACAGTTTCTCGGATCTGCCTCTCGGAGCCCCTCTCCTGGCTGCTTCAGGAGGAGGTTTCTGACTGACTTTGCTCACTGAAAAACAAATAGCAAAACAAAATAAAAAAAAAAAACATGCACTTTTCATAGGAATTGCCGAGGGGTAAAGAATAAATAAGAAAGCTGGAAAAATGAAATTTCTGTCAATGGTTGAGGAGTGGTTATGGAGAAGAATTAAACATGAACCTACCCCAATTTGTCCTTATTCCTGGCTCAACATATTAACATCAAAGTCCTTTCTTAAATGTGTATCTAAAGTTAGAAAAATTTTAAAATAGGGGAAACCTTAAGAAGACCTAAGAATACATGGAAGGAAGAATGCTTTTACTTGGCAATGAAAGCACATTAGAAATAGAGAGCAAGGAAGAGAATAATTCAGTTGGTAACTAAACTGTCACTGTTCTTGTCCTCAACTATCTTCCTTTTCTTGCTATTGTTTCCCTCTTAATCAATAAAACCTTTTATTAGGTCTTTATTACATCCTGGCTTCTTCTAGTTACGAGCTGTGCACTATGAATGCCTGCCAACTTTCAGATGATGGAGATTTAGAAGTGGCAGCCATGTCATGAGTCACAGTGACACATAAATTACTCACAGGTTTCCAATCCAGGCAGACAGAATCATCCATTAGCAAGGACTTCTTTAGGGCTGTTCAACAACAGGGGACATGATTCATTGGAATAAGATTATTCCACATGGATTTTAGGTATTTTGCTCAAATTTAACTTTTTTTTTCTCATGTGACCTTAGTGCATCAGCTTCCTTGTTGGTTAAAGCAGTCACATATCCCTGGAGAGGAAATCACCATATAATTAAGGTTTAGGTGTGGCTGACAGGCAGGAATGTTTCTGTATGTTGGGGAATGAATTCTCCAGGTTTTTGTCTAAGCTCCTTTGCCAGTGAAAGGGAATGATGCAGTGCTGGAAATGACTGACTAGAAGAAAATACCACCTAAAATTAAACATATAATTTTTTGGAACATAGAGACAACCCAGTACCAAACTGTGTCTTCTGAGACCTCCTTTGTCTTTGTTGGAAGAAATGTGGTCAGTAATTCCATTTGAGTCATCATTATCAAAGTTAAACATTTGTTGTTGGCTACTAACAGTTATGGGTCTCTGTTCTACATACTTTGTTCACTTGCCTTCAAGGCTTACATCCTACCTGCGGATAATAACTGATATAGCTGGATAATTACTGTTGAAAACCCATATAGAGAAAAACCCACAAAAGACCTGGATACACCTGATCCAGGAATTTACATGCTGTACATAGAATGCAGTAAGAGTGCGTCACAGAAAAATTTGTGTACCAAGACATCTAGAAACTGATTTTTGAAAGAACTCTCCATTCAGTGGATGAGTATAAGTTGACTAGTATATGCAGAAAAGACATTTTCACCAAGCACAGGTTAACATATTCATTTACTTATTCTTGAAAAGTGCTTGGGCCGGCGCTGTGGCTCACTTGGTTAATCCTCTGCCGGTGGCACGCTGGCATCCCATATGGGCTCCAGGTTCTAGTCCCGGCTGCTCCTCTTCTAGGCCAGCTCTCTGCTGTGGCCTGGGAAGGCAGTGGAGGATGGCCCAAGAGCTTGAGCCCCTGCACCCACATGGGAGACCAGGAGGAGGCACCTGGCTCCTGGCTTCAGATCAGTGCAGCGCGCTTGCCGTGGCGGCCATTTGGGGAGTGAACCAATGGAGGGAAGACCTTTCTCTCTGTCTGTCTCTCTCTCACTGTCTATAACTCTGTCAAATAAAAAAAAAAAAGTGCTTAAAATGTGCCAGAAACTAATACCAGATTAGTTTACTGGAAGATCATAATTAACAAATCAGACAAGGTGCTGCCTTCATGAAGCTACATTTGAGGCTGAGACTGTTAATATAAATAACTACAGTTTGTCACAAGTGTTATAAAGAGATGGCTAAGATGCTGGATGTAGAGTAATGAGGAAAAGATTAACCTGGTTGTTGATCAGGGCAGATCTTTGCAAAGACCTTCTGTGACAAGGTACAAGGGTACAAATGAAAGACAAGGAGACCGGTTTTGTCAATCAACAATACACGTAGAGTGGAATGAATGGAGCAACGAGTAATAGTGCAGCTGTGAAGGGGATGCTGAATAAGACAGCAAGAGACTCGTGCTGTTTTCTGACCTGACACCCACTTTGGTATTTCTGTCCTCATCCTCATCCCATTGCTGGCTTGATAGTTTGATAGCTTTCCTCCATTGTTACTTCACTTCCCAAGCACTTTGACATCCTTGTCCAAATCAATTAAAAAATCACTTGAGAACCACTACATGTAATATTTCTCTGTATTCAGAGTCCTTCTTGGTCTTGCATGTCGTAATGCTTAATAGATGTGTGTCCAAATAAATGAATAAGGTGATAGCGACAGGGTGTGTAGGGTGAAGACTAAAAATCGTCATTTTTATGGGCACCCAATTAAGGATTAGCCTAAAGTGTTTGATACAGGCAGTGTTTACAGCTGGTCTAATGCCACTGAATGCCTGGTTAGTAGGTCAAGGGTGGTAGTGAAAAAGAAAAGAATTGTGATAGCTTTTTTATTTCTCTTTAATAAAATTAGAGGTTAGAATAATCATCTTTTTAAAAGATTTATTTATTTATTTGAAAGAGTTACATAGAGGGAGGAGAGGTGGGGCGGGAGGGGGGGTTCTTCTATCTGCTGGTTCACTCCCCAGATGGTCGCAATGGCTGGAGCTGCACCAATCCAAAGCCAGGAGCCAGGAGCTTCTTCTGGGTCTCCCACACGGGTGCAAGGGCCCAAGGACTTGGGCCATCTTCTACTGGTTTTCCAGGCCATAGCAGAGAGCTGGGTCAGAAGAGGAGCAGCTGTGATTCTAACCGGCGCCCATATGGGATGTCGGCACTGCAGGCAGCAGCTTTACCCGCTATGCCATGACAATGGCCCCATAGAGTAACCATCTTTTATAAACTTTTTAAGTTATTTCTCTGGATTGTAGTTATAGCTAAACAGTTTCAATTAAAACGCAGATTCACTTGGATTTCAGTCTGTAGTTTTCTTTACAGAGTGTTTTGGGCATGGAGGAATATGTCAATCACCTAAGCTTTCCTTGGGCATGGTAATTACAGTAAAGTCCTCATCCAATATATAATCCAGCCAAAGCATTGCTTAAAACAAAAAACAAAAAACACTTCCTCTACTACCACTGAAAGAAACTAATTCAGCCACCAACTTAAACAAACAAATACTGAAAGTCCTCTGTTGGACTGGGTACTAGAAATGTAAAAACAATCCTTATAACTCTGCAATGCTGGATTTCTGAGAGCTGTTGAACCTATAATTATGCTGGTTAGGACACTGAGAGCCAACATCACAGACTTGGTCTAAATTCCTTGAGTTAGAATCTATAGCTCCTGACTCCCAGTCCAAAACTATTTCTACAATTGCTCCATAAAACCTAATTATAAGCTTTAAAGCAACACTTAAGGAAATGTATATGACTAATTCTTATAATTTGAGTCATTTAAAACCATGTGTATCATTTGCACCCTAAAGCTGTTGTCATGGACTGAATGCATCACCCCAAAATTCTTATGTATAAGCTGTAACATCCAATGAGGTACTGTTGGAAGGCAAGGTCTTTGGGAAGTAATTAGGTTTAGATGAGGTCATCAGAGTGAGGTTCCCATGATGAGATTAGTGACCTTATAAGAAGAGACCAGGGAACCAGCATTGTGGTACAGTAGTTAGGTTCCCCATTAGGTCACCAACATACTGTACTGGATTGTCAATTCAAGTTCCAGCTTCTGATTCAGCTCTGTACCAATGCACCTGGGAAGACAGCAGAAGATGGTCCAAGTCCTTGGGCTCCTTAGGTGATTGACATATCATCCATGTGGGATACCAGGATGGTGTTCTTGGCTCCTGGGTTCAGCCTGGCCCAGCTGTCACTGCTGTGGTGTGTTGGATATTACAGTAGATGGAAATTAATCTCCTTTCTATTCCCCTCCCTCCCTCCCTCTATATGTCATTCTGTCTTTCAAATAAGTTAATTTACAAAAGAAAGAGAAACTAGAGAGCTTGTCCTCTGTCTGCCATATGTGGACATAGCAAGAAGGCAGCTGTCTGTAAGTCATGAGACCTCATAAGGCACAAAATAGGCTAGAACCCAGATCCGGAGGCTTCCTAGCCTCTGCGTGGACAATCTTATGACAACCTGGAGTTGACTAAGAGAACAGCCCATTTTGCAGATAAGATAATTGAAACCCAGAGGTGTTACAGAGTGGTATTTTCCCTGCAAGCTTTAAGCCGCTATTTGCACATTGGTTTTTCTACTCTTTTTTTTTTTTTTTTTTTTTGACAGGCAGAGTGGACAGTGAGAGAGAGAGAGAGAGACAGAGAGAAAGGTCTTCCTTTTGCTGTTGGTTCACCCTCCAATGGCCGCTGCGGCCGGTGCACCGCGCTGATCCGATGGCAGGAGCCAGGTACTTCTCCTGGTCTCCCATGGGGTGCAGGGCCCAAGCACTTGGGCCATCCTCCACTGCACTCCTGGGCCACAGCAGAGAGCTGGCCTGGAAGAGGGGCAACCGGGACAGAATCCGGCGCCCCGACTGGGACTAGAACCCGGTGTGCCGGCGCTGCAAGGCGGAGGATTAGCCTAGTGAGCCGCGGCGCTGGCCGGTTTTTCTACTCTTTAAAGGGAATTTTAATTTAATTGTCGTTCAGCTAGATAGTATTTACAAGATCCAGGTTTCTCATGCAAAACCTGTTTCTGTCTTGAGATCAGTTTGGTGTCCAAGACCAGAATGACAACAGAGAGGGACTTTCATTTCCTCTTCAGACTTCTCATTTGCTGTACACAATGTTACAGAACCACCCTTGGCTCCACCTCATGCTGGGATGCAAACTATTCTCTGTTCCCTGTGACTTTCTCTGCCCCATGGCATCCTGATTTTTCACACTAAAAAGTGATCAGCAAATATAAGTTATGCTTCTGCTCTCAAGAGTTCAAAAGCCTCATTGTTGCCTTTTCATCCAAGCAGAGGAGCCGGGTCCCATTACTGCTCTCCCTCCAAGAGCTGGGCTTGCTGGTTAATCACATACATCTCCTTCACTACTGTTTGCTTCCGGTAGTGACTTTAAAGCTTGCATTTACCAGATTTTTCGCTTTAGAACACAAACAGTTATAACAACAACAACAACAAAAAGCAATTAGAAGAAATGACATGTGGTTGTTGCCTCACACGAAGATGCCAATTTCCACTGTACTGTCGTGATTGATGCTGTGCCTTGTACAAAGTGACAACAGTTTTACTACAGAGAGAAAACATCCCTCTTGAAGCGGCAAGAGCATCCACCTTGTCCAGAGCTCCACTGGTAATCCCAGTCAAATAGCCAGCAGTTTCAAAGGGACCACACACCCGGAGAACTGTAAAGTTAGGAAGATTTGAAATCTCAATCGGAATGCTCTCCTTTCCCAGAACTTTGTCTTCCTTGGCTTCTTTTTCTTGTTTTGGAATTTCCCAAAGTGTTAAGACTTTTTTTTTTAAGTCACTGAATAAATATTGAGTAATGCCACCAAACTTTTGTGAGTTTTAGACATGTGGCAACAAAATTAGTTAACCCAAATTGAATGGGCTGGGAAATAATTGAGTTTTCCTAGCCTGTCTTTAGCCCTTAGCCTTCACCCTTTTTCCCATGTTTTATTTTTTAAATAGATTTCTAGCAAGACTACTTGGTGTAGGTGCTAATGACTTACTTGTCAGAGTGATAAAACTTGCTAACTTTCTGAATGTTTCTTCTAAAAAATTTGAATATAGAAAGGCTTATTAGAAAGCCAGAAATTGACAGTAGGGAGAAAAGTGTCCCAAAAGGAGCTTTAGAGACAAACAGCTGAAAATGATTTCTTTGTGAAATATTGAAATTTTTATTGAAATTGAAATATTGAAAAATTTGAAAGGTTTTGTTCATTTTCGCAGCTTCCTCATTCTTGGTTATGCTCTCGATTCCTGACTAACAATACCCACATATTTGAAGGACTTTTTCACCTTCTCTATCTTTCTGTGAGAGAAGTCTTACTTAATACCAACAAATGCGAGCAGAAGGAAAAGGGAAGCAGCAATGCTTGTGACAGTTCTATTTCTAGGGAGGATGGCAGCAGCAGTGACAGCAGTGTAGTCCACCACCCCTCAGATCCCTGCTGCCTGCCAGCCAGTGTGCTTATTATGTGTCATACACTCTCGAGTGACCCTAGAAGTGCATAGTCTTACTCCAATTCTATTATTTTATTTTAAATATTTATTTATTTATTTGAAAGGCAGAGTTACTGAGAGACAGAGAGAGAGAGAGAGAGAGAGAGAGAGAGAAAGCGAACACGAGCGCTTCCATCTGCTGGTTCACTTCCCAAATGGCCACAATGGATCGGGCTGGGTCAGGCCAAAGCCAGGAGCCAGGAGCTTCCACCAGGTCTCTCATGTGGGTGCAGGGGCCCAAGGACTTGGGCCATCTTCTACTGCTTTCTCAGGCCATAGCAGAGAGCTGGATCAGAAGTGGAGCAGCCGGGACTCAAACTGGAGCCCATATGGGATGCTGGCTCTGCCGGTGATGGCTTTACCTGCTACGCCACAGCACCAGCCCCCTACTCTATTGTTTTGAAAGCAGAAACTGAGGGAAGTGAAGCACTTGCCTAAGTCTGCCCAGCTAATAAGGAGTGGGCTATGTGAGAGAACCACAGATTATTCAGATTCCTAAACTGGTTTATCTCCTACACTATTCCAATTTGCTACCTTTCCATTTTAAGTTAGCTGAGTCTAATATAGAGATTATTTGCCACTTTTTTTTTGGCATCCTGCAATGAATTGAAGCAAGAGTAAATCAGTGATTTATCCACAGAGAAACTGACAATAGCTAACATTCCTGAAGCTAGAAGTTCTTGTCGTTAACCAAAGAGAAGATATTCTGTTCAATATCTTAGCTCTTGAAATAGGGATTCTGGGGCCGGCGCCGTGGCTCACTAGGCTAATCCTCTGCCTGCAGCGCCGGCATCCCATATGGGTGCCAGGTTCTAGTCCCGGTTGCTCCTCTTCCAATCTAGCTCTCTCCTGTGGCCTGGGAAGGCAGTGGAGGATAGCCCAAGTGCTTGGGCGCCTGAACCCGCATGGGAGACCGGAAGGGGGCGCCTGGCTCCTGGCTTCGGATCGGCACAGCGCCGGCCGTGTCGGCCATTTGGGGGGCTGAACCAAGGGAAGGAAGACCTTTCTCTTTGTCTCTCTCTTTCACTGTCTAACTCTGCCTGTAAAAAAAAGAAAGAAAGAAAGAAAGAAAGAAAGAAAGAAAGAAAGAAAGAAAGAAAGAAAGAAAGAAAGAAAGAAAGAAAGAAAAGAAAAGAAAAGAAAAGAAATAGGGATTCTGATGTGTGACTATTTCATACCTAACTCTTAGTTCGTATTCCCTGAGCATCAATAGAGCTTCAATTAAATACAAACACAACCCTTGTACTCTGGAGTTTGAATTGGAAGTAGACTCATAGGCACCTGGAAAATGCTAGCATGAGAGAAATTATGAACATTGCCCCAGAAGAAAGCCAGAGCTCCAATATGGGACTGCATGGGAAGGTTTACTTTGTGTTGGATTTCCTTAGAGATTCTGATCTGGAATCTTTTAAGAAGAATGTCTTAAGAGAATTAAAACAGATAAGATGATATGTGTTAACATGTTCGGATCTGTAGAAATGTATTTACCCTAGACAGGTAAAAGGAAATATGTGAGGTAAAGAAGACAGAAGTAGTACAAATACATTGCAGAATCTCATATTCTTTAGTGTTTTCTGTTTCAAAGGAGGATTGACTATACTGAGAGAGCTGAACTTGGAGCTATGTCTGTTTTGAACTATTGTAGCTTTACACAGAGCCATTGATTCATCTTTTGACCACACTTTTTTAAGAGAGCATTTTATTCTCCAAAGAACATATGCTCTTTGACTGATACGTGACTAACAAAAAGCCCAGTCTATGCCAAATTCACAGCAATGTGTGCACACACACAAACACACAAACGTACACACATCTAACATCATCATACAAAGTTCAGGGTTTGGTTGTCATGTGATAATGCCTCCTAAAGTGAACAAGAGCTGCACCAGTGAGTGTTTGTATTGGCAGAAACCTGGTCACTCTTGACAGTTGCTGGGATTCAATGGTGAGAGACCTTTGAAGGCCTATACTGCTATGAAGTTGTGGGTGTGCTGCTGCTAAACGTGGTTTTGGTTATTGTGATGTGCTAAGCCTTGTGTGTATTGCAGCAGTCTTCCCAGTTAAGTCACCCGTGTGCCATTTATCAAGGCACTTATTAAAAGTATGGTGTCCTAATTTCAGTTAAAGCTAAGTGTAACCAAAGAAACGCAAATGAATGCCACAGCTGTCTTTCACTGCTTTTCATAGGCCTTGCAATAAAAGCTAAACAGTTTTTAGTGGCTTTTGCAATTATACTTCCTTTCAATTTTCCAAAGGTTACAGGGCCTGAACCACACAAATCCCATTAAAGTAAGTAGCTGTTGTGCAATATAAGTTCCTTTGAAAACATTCTTCAATGCCCATAAAATGATCAGCGGGCTGCACTTTAGATCCGCTCGCCTGCCATGTTTTCAACCAGAAGGCAGATGACAAGCTTTGATGTGGTGGTTGGTTTCTGCTACTGAAGCTGGCGTTTTATCTTCTTGCATCAGATTTCTCCCAAATTGATGTGACTCAGGCCTAGGAAACACATTTTTATTCAGATTTTATTCCTAAAATATGTTTTTACTGTGCCTTTAAATTACATCTGGCTGACCATTGATTTGGAATCTTGGAGGTTCCTCCCACAGGATGTAGAGCCAAAGAGAGTCAGGAACCCTTGGAGTTAATGGAAACTGTATGGAGAGTGCAAGGCTTTTGTGAGTGGGGGGTTGCACATACTTGCCTGGTCCTCACACTCGTGGACAGCACTTCATGCCTTCTTCTCTGCCCTCTCTCCCATGCACCTTCGACAGTCATGTGAGGAAGCCTGAATGAATTTTATGCTGGAGCCAAAGGCAGCACATTTGCTCTGCCTAACTTGTCTCTGAGTGCACACAAAGCTTCACACTCTTTGAGATATGATTCCTAGTGTTTGAATTTTGATCCACTGGAAACTTTTTTTAGCATCTCTTTCTTGTATGTATTCCTGTTTGCTTGAATTTTTCACTTATTCTTGAGCTGCTTTTCTAGTAAATGATAAAATTGAAGAACTAATTATTGCCTTTACAAATGAATCCATGGGAAGAAGTCTTTCCCATCTCTGAATATCTCCTCTAGCTGAAAAATAAACACTGCAAAATAAATTTTTTAATACTCTGCAGGTAGAATTATCCAAAGATAATGTGAATCTAAGTATTTGCTATATGCTGCAAGAAAGAATTATTGGAATTCAGAAATCACTCATCACTTTAAAACTTTGGATTAATTGCTAAATTCTAATATTATGTGACCACACCAACTCTTTCAACCTTTTATGTCATTTAATTTATTAAGGGACTCTATCTCTTTTCTTTAGGAATACCTGAATGCATTAAGGTGACAAAATATGGGTATACAAAGAATTGGATCATCATTTTGAAAAAAAGTATATATTAATACACAAGATCTATCTAGGAATTTAGCAAATGGAGAAATCAATATGGATTGGAGCTATCAGTCCTGTTTTATAGAGGACATGAGATGTGAAATTTTTTAGGAATCAGAGTTCTTACTCTGTATTGAAATGAAGTGTTGGGGCCAGTGTTCTGGTGTAGTGGGTAAAGTCACTGTGTGCAATGCTGGAATCCCATATTGGCACCAGTTTGTGCCCTGGCTGCTCCACTTCCGATCCAGCCCCTCCTGCTAATGGGCTGCGAAAAGCAGCAGAAGATGGCCCAACTGGTTGGGCACCAGAAACCACATGGGAGATCTGGAAGAAGCTCCTGGCTCCTGGCTTCTGCCTGACTCAGTCCCGGCCATTGCAGGCATCTGTGGAGTATACCAGCAGATGGAAGATCTCTGTCTCTCCCTGTCACTTTCTGTGACTCTGAATTTCAAATAAATAAGTATATAAGTAACTCTTTTAGAAAGTTAAATAAAATGTGTCATGGAGAGACGATGCAAGGTGAGGTATGCTACTGTGCTAAAGTAACCCTGTGTCTATTTAATTGATGAAACAAGGACTTATGGAAGTCATTGAAAAAAATGCAAGAATCTCTGGATCAAAATAGTTATTCAGTATGAGAAAATTTTAATTTTTTGATGGCTTATTTGGTAGGAAATATAGCATGTGATACACATTGCCTCTCTTTTTGCTTAGACTTTGTTTCTTAAAGGTAATGTGGAAAAAATCTGTCTTTCCCATGAATACTTTCTCTGGGTAGTGGTTTCTACTTTCATTTCTGATTTCTTGTTGTTTCTCTCCTGCACAGCGTAAATATTGTCATTTGAACTTACGAGTGGAATGGAGTTAGGGGTCTTGGTTTCTAGCTCTGGTTGGGAGTCTCAGACTTACATTGTGATTTTGGACAAGTCACATTTTTTTTTTTTATGTCTCATTTACTTCATCCGTAAAATAAGATGGTTGGATCAGATAATTTCTCAGCTTTGATTTCTGTCAATATTTTATGATTCATGATTCCAGTCGAGACCACACATTGTCCCTCAGGTCATTTGGCCCATTTTATTAGAAGAATGGAAATAACTACATATTTGGAATTTACCCAGATACCAATACAATTCTGAAACCCAGGAGCATCTTGGATTTGAAATACAATTTTGCCACAAACACAGTTATGTTTACTATGGCTACTCTGCAGCTTGGTGAATCTTAACCACTTCAGAATACCAAGGAATAAGACGCACTGTAATTTGCAATTGGACATCAGTATCTTTGAACATCCATAAAACTTTGGACAGCATGTGTTTCAAAATTAGCTTTCATTGTGTATCACTTTTGACAAGAAAGATGATCCTCCCGGAATGATAAAAGCACACTGCTTTCTGTGGGCTGTATTCACCCAGAGTCCAGAATCTGATCACTGTGTTTATCACAGGTCCTTCAGATGCCCTGCATATGTAAGCCTCTCCCGTGTTTACATTTCTCATGCTGCTGAAGATAATGTGCTGGACCCTGTTCTTCTGTATTCTTGGGGGAACACAGGGAGCTCATAGTTTGTGATTAGTGAGTAAAGACAGACGAAGCATGCGGCTGCTGCTTGAGCTGTCTCTGTTGCCCACCCATTGTCTCTGTCTATTAGACTTGCACTTTGAAGGACATTTGCCAGACGCAGGCTCTCTGCACCCCCTGTTATTTGTGTCTTTTCTCACCTTCAGCATGGTCTGAGCTGATGTTTTCATTTGTTAAAAACAACAAGAACTTCACTGGGAAACTTTTGCTGGAATCTTTTCAGGTCATCATAGCTATTTATTCCCTGTCATAAAGTATAATTCTCCATTTCCCCTACTCCCACGTCAGGGGAGTTAGTGGTTTACGGTGGACAGGCAGTGGAATTTGAGTGAACAGTGGAAGATTTCAAAGAACTACTGAGAGATTATGTAGCAGGTTGTAGTACTAAGAACAAAACATAAAATACTCTTGGTCTGGATCAGACTTTGGCAGTACAAGAAGAACTAGGCTTGTAAAATAGTATAAGGGATTTAGAATTTGTGGCTGTACCTGAGAAAGTGTTTTGAGGGAAGATAACAAATCATGGGATTGGCTTAGTAAGGAAATTCCTTAAATGGTTAAAAGTAATAGCCTTGAGTATGTCCAGTTGGTTTCAGTTTGGCAAAGTTTGGATTTTTCTTTTGTAGATTTTGATTTAGCAGGGGCATGAAATTCAGGTTCTGGTGCTGTCACACAGGTCTGCATGACCCAGAGAGACCTGAAAGGCCAGACACATGCAGAGGTCTTTCAAAAGTTTGTAGGAAAATGGGGTGAAAAGAGATCATTTTCCATGAATTTTTGAAGCTATTTTGTAGAACTGTAGACAGAAGTCCTAGGAGAAATAAGAGGAAGACTTCTAAACATTTAAATGGAGGGAGGATGTAGACGGAAGATGGTTGCTACAAAGCATTTGGTCCTAGGTGTTTTAAATCTAGTGTTGATATTATTGTAAACTACTTTTTTGAAATAGCTGAATAGTGGTGTAATCAGTGATGTTGGGTGAAGTATTCAAGGCCTTGATAGATCTCAGAAATTATGACTGAATTGGTCTCATTCTCAACAAGCAACTGATCTAGCATTCTTACTGAGCATGTCACAAAAATGCCATCAAAGCAGGGCTCCTCACTGATGCACTGCAAATGTGATAAACCAAAGAGGTGATTGACTGAGCAACATGAGCAGAGAGGATGGGTGTGAGCATTTTCTTGGCTGGAGGAATCTGGTTGAGATCAGCTAATTTTTTTTCTACAGAAAATTTTCTAAGGACAAGAGAAGTTTCATGTTTACTCTGAAAACAAACTCAACAAACCCTTACTATATCTAGGTGTTTTAATTATTGAGAGGAAACGCACAGTCTCCATTCTAAGCTTCAAGGACATTCCTGGTAAGGTCACATTGACAACAAAGAAAGGGTCTCTGGGCTAAAATACTTAGAGTCTTTGATTATCATTGGGATATCTGGGTTAGGAGCTCCTAGATTTGAACTATACTTTCTATCCTCACACAAACACCCTCAATTTATTATGGGAATAATATTGTAGGAAAGGTGGGTGTCATTATTCTTAGGATATAATAATTTGTGCTAGTAGTTTTGTTGAGTGTGCTGTGTGTTTATAAACAGAGATGATCAAGAGACTCTCGTGTTAGGAAGAAGGCTGAGAGCTACTTTCTGTTGAATGTGGCCCATACAGTCATCTTCCCTACCCTCACTCCAACTCCTCATAATTTTCTTTGGGTTGATTCTTTTTGGGGAGAAACTATTGGAAGTAGAAGTCCAGTTCCTTATCCTAGCGTGAGACTTGGCAAGTTGGTGCTGTAAATTTCTGAGAGCTACACAGACTGCTTTAGACTCAGGCTGATGGTTTGGTGGTGATGTTAGGATAGTTGATATTCTGCTAAGTTTCACATGTCCATCACTGTTGCCTGGGGCTGGGGGAAGGTGGTAGGACAGGAGCATACAACTCTCTGACAGCTTTGGCAAGCTGGATGATTAAGATGTCAGGACATCTTTGGGGGTAACTCAGAGAAAATCAAGGAGGATTCCTAACAGATGAAACCTTGGTGCTGTGATTCTTCCACAGTTCCTAAGACCTCAGGGCCCTAGACTCAACTGTGGGTGACACTATTTAAAGGTTCATTTGGTGCTGTTGCCCTTCCTTCAGTCCTCATAGGTTGACCCCTAAGCTAATGTGAGTTTGGGTTGATGGTGGTACAACACAAGCTGTAGTCTAGTCTGGGACCCATGCAGCTTGCCCTAGCGATGGCACAGAGACTTTGGTGAATGCTACAAGAAGGTGACTGCATGGTGGGGCTGGCACTGTGGCACAGTGGGTTAATGCCCTGGCCTGAAGCACAGGCATCCCCTATAGGTACTGGTTCAAGACCCTGCTGCTCCACTTCCCATCTGGCTCTCTGCTATGGCCTGGGAAAGCAGTAGAAGATGGCTCAAGTCCTTGGACTCCTGTACCTGTGTGGGAGACCTGGAAGAAGTTCCTGGCTTCTGGCTTTGGATCGGTGCAGCTCTGGCTGTTGCAGCTAATTGGGGAGTGAACCAGCGGATCGAAGTCCTCTCTCTCTCTCTCTCTCTGCCTCTCCTCTCTCTGTGTAACTCTGACTTTTGAATAAATAAATAAATCTTAAAAAAAAGAAAGTGAATGCATGGTAAAACCAAAATCCCCTCTAATTTGCTTTGAATATATTTGCTGCTTTATTACTTTACATTCATATTTATGTGTCTATGTTGGGAAGACAGAAGTAGGAGGTTTCTGGTCTGCTTGATTATGAAAATACATGAATGAACATCACTGAAACCAATAAGTTATGAAACAATCTACTCTTCTTCCATCTTTAGAGAAGAGGGTCCATGAGCAGGAGTGAAATTTTCCTTTGGCCCTCTTTGACAAAATAGACTTCAAGGAACATGCAAATAATGTTTATCTGACAGTTCAAATCTGACCCCAGATGCAGAAGCAATAATCAAGTGCCAGAAATGCTGGGGGGACAACACATGGAGTTTTTGGCATATAAACTCATAAGCACCAATGTCCTTGTTTGCAAATGGAAAGTGGCAAAGTTGCATTTGTCTACAATAGTTTAATAGGGATGTGAGTAAGTGAAGCAATATCTCACTGTAGATATACCATAAAATGTGTTAACTGGAACCTCTAAAGTGAGGTTGGATCCTTATCAATTTCTTCTATTCCAGATGATCAGCTGAACTCAGAGGAAAAGAAGAAGAGAAAGCAGCGGAGGAACAGGACAACTTTCAACAGCAGCCAGCTGCAGGCTTTGGAGCGTGTCTTTGAGCGGACACACTACCCTGATGCTTTTGTGCGAGAAGACCTTGCCCGCAGGGTGAACCTCACCGAGGCCAGAGTGCAGGTAACTCAGATTGTGGGAGGTTGGCATCAAGTGTTCCCCTCCTTAGAGGAATGTCTCAGAAGGCTATTTAAAAAAACACCAATTGTAGGTTTTAGACTACAGCTGGTACTAGTAAGGGTTACAAAGAGGCAGCCCAAGGACAGAATCCACTTTCTAGCAGTGTTTCCTTGTGCAGCATAATATTTTTAAAACTCAACTTGAATGACTTTAGATAGGACAAAATATTCCTGACTACCGTTCATCTCATTCACATTGTTTCTGACTCTTCCAGATTCATATTATAGGCATTGTCCATCTGAGCATTTACATCTGCACTGCCACCTTCAACTTGAACTCTGGGGTGGCCAAGCAGATTAGCTCCCTTTTTCTCACCTTGGATTTCCTTTCTAGCATTTGGAAGTGTATAAACCTTTGAGAAACTTGTTGTAAGTACACATTATCACGAACACTTGTGGGAGTAGGAAATGGATACATAGGAACTGAATATGTTTAAATAGTAGATGATTTTATTTATCCTCACAATGTTGGTTAACAAGGGCTAGGGCACATTAGGACAGGACAAAGAGAGAATAATGATCCTTGCTAATATTAATGCCATGACATGTCAACTAAACACTAGATTTCTGGAAAATAATACAAACCTTGATTAGTAGTAGTAATAATAATATAAATCACTAATGCTACTTGAGCCCTATGTGCCAAGTAATGTTATTTAGATAATCAATCCATTTAATCCTCACATCAGTCCAATGGTATGCATTGTGTTCTTCATCTTGCAAATGAGGAAACTGAGGCACAGAGAAATTCAAGTGTTTTGTGCAATGTCACACAAACAGGAAGTACTGAAAGAGTATTTGAACAAAAATACACAGATCTAGAGTTCATGCTTTTAATCTCTACAGTAGACTTTGTAAAAACAAGAGTCTCATAACTAAATTCTTCTTTAAACAGTGCTTTGCTATCTCTGTTGAAAGATTTTATTGTTTTCCATATTGCCTGTTAACAAGCTGCTGTTCTGATAAGGAGGTTGAGTCAAATTTGTTTTGTCTTCCTGAAGAAATTATTATTTATATACCCATGCTCTGTCTGAGTTGGCGGGGTTTCCTTCTGCAAGTGATAACCCTCTACCTGATAGAAACTGGAGCTAGACCCCAAGGGTCTTGACTAGGGTAGGGACCCTATCTGTGCCCTGAAACAGTTTACTGATGTTGGGAGTTGAAGCAGAGGTCCTGAAGTTCTCTTCAGCCTCAAGAGGAGGTGGGAAGGAGTTTTCCCTGTGGGAGGAACAGAGACTTCCCCCAAAAGTGTTCTCCAAGAGACAAAAATAAAACCCTCAATGACAAAAGAAAGAAGTCGTCTGGGCCTCGTGGGACTGCTGAGTCTAGGTTAGGAGGAATACGAGCAAGGGCAGTTCCCCAGGGCTCAGTGGAGAGTGCTCCATGGGGTAAAACTCAGTTCTGGTTTCTCCACCCTGCACTGAATGCAGAACTGGGAAGTCTGTCTTCCCACACCCTCCTCCCCGGTGGTGCTCTTCACAGCTCTCTAACCACACTCTGCCATCCCTTTTAAACTCCCCATGTCTCTTATGCCCCGATCTCAACTTGCAGTGGCGTAATGCATGATTTTAACCCAGTAAGCTACAGCACTTTAAGGAACCACATTTGCTGTGGTTATATAAATTTTAAATAAGGAAAACTGAATAGGACAGTGGTGAAAATTGAAAGTTAAATGCCAAAAGGCCGTTTATGGGTTGGGAGACTATCACAACAGGCATATGCCTTCTTCCTCCTTTCCCATGCCATCATGGTCTAGCAACTTTCAGAAAAGTGAACATTTCACCAGCAAACAGGTGAGATTCTCCCTCCATGACTTTGTTCTTTCTTCACAAAGCCTTATTCTTCCCCAAGAACAGATTCCCTTCTGGGCTTTTTCATACTTATGGCTTTCGTGTAGCATGCTATGCAAGTTGCAGATGAACCAACTCCCCCCGCTGGATGGAGGCTACATTTTATTAACCTCTTCAAAATTAATTTTTACTCCTCCAACATTTATCAATCACCTTTTGTACTCCTGGGCATGTATTTTGTTTGTGGGGGGATAAAAAGGATGCTTGCCATCTCCCTGAGGATGTTATGGACTTGGGTAGAGAAGACAGTTGTGCAAACCATACTGTTATAATATTGGAAGATGATTTGTACATTGGAAGAATGTATGAGAATTTGTGACAGAGTGTAGGAAGCATGATCCAAACTGCCTGGGGAAAACAAGGGAGGATACACATTTATTAAGCACCCACTGTGGACCAAATCTTTTAACTATTTGGGAGATGGGTATTATTATCTCTAATTGACTGAGGGATGAAGGAGCAGATCAATAAGTGAAGTAGCCAGTATTTTTATCCAACTCTGTTATACCTTTAAGTCAATCATGTTCTGCACAGAGGTGATGTTAGAGTTGAATCTTAAAGTGTATATGGTCTTTGGCCCTTGGAGAGAGAAGGGGAGAGTGTCATGGGCAAAAGGAACTCCTGGTGTGAATATACACAGGAAATAGCTTGACACATTTGGGAGTCTTCAGGTAGTCTTGAGCCTAGGTTAGGAGATGGAATGATAGAGGGCCAGTGCACGGGGTTGGAGCTAATTCCTGAACAGTGTTCTCTCTGTGGTAAGAAATTTTGGTTTTATTCTCTGAGGAATGAGGAAACCTCAGAAGGTAAGTCAGGGCACTGATGCGACTATATCCACATTTAAAAATTTATTTATTTGGAAGTCAGAGTTACAAACAGAGAGAAGGAGAGGCAGAGAGAGAGCGAGAGAGCGAGAGAGCGAGAGAGAAGTCTTCCATCTGCTGGTTCACTCCCCAGTTGGCCGCAATGGCCAGAGTGAGCCCATCTGAAGTCTGGAGCCAGGAGCGTCTTCCGGGTCTCCCACGTGAGTGCAGGGGCCCAAGGACTTGGGCCATCTTCTACTGCTTTCCCGGTCCATAGCAGAGAGCTGGATGGGAAGTGGAGCAGCCGGGACTTGAACTAGTGCCCATATGGGATGCCAGCATTGCAGGCAGTGGCCTTACCATCTCCACCACAGCACCAGCTCCGATTATATCCACATTTAAAATGACAACTCCAACAGCAATGTGGAGGGCACATTGGAAACTGAAGAGCTCTGTGTATAAGAAACCAGGGAAGAACTTTGCCAATTTCCACCAGGCCCTTTATGCTGCACCACCCCACAGGGCACCCATCATGTGCTGCTTCATGTGAATGCTGCTTCCTAGGTCCCTGCAGGCATCTCTACTATAGAATTCTCCCACACTTTGTCATACATTTTCCTAGTTGCAGCTAAAATACTTGTTTTGCATTTTTTCAGATGTGTGTGTCTTCCTTTAGTAGATCGTGTGCTGCTTAAAAGCAGAGATTCAATCTTTCTGACCTCTCTCTTGCCAGCTTTTAGTTTTGGGCCTGGACTACAGCAGGCACTTTGTAAAGCTTTTTTTGAATGAGTAAATAAATGGATATAATTCCTCCACAGACTGGAAGAGTTGATCATGAGTTGGTGTCCTTAAGTTCAAAACCTCAGCTTTATTTGTGTGCACATCAGCAGATTAACCAATCTCATTGAAACTGTCCCCTCAACTCTGAAATAGAAGTAATAAAATCTTCTATGTGGCATTGTTGTGATAACTAGAAGTCGTGTATGTGGTGTGCCTGTGTCAGTTTATGTCCCTTGTGGCATTTAATAATGACAGATATAGTAATACTGGCAGTAGTAGATACTGTCAGTGCTGTCCGATTCCCTGGTACATACAGCATGCAGCTCAGTCAGCTTCCAGCCTTTAGGATCTGCATTGCTCTGCTAGAAGTTTCTTTCTATAACTCCAAGAGATGGCCCTGCTTGTGTTTAGCATTTCCAGAAGTGTTGGAGTGTTAATACCCATGATTGGGAGAGGCCAGGGTACAACTACCCAGCACTCTCACCCTGAGGAGAGAAGACTCAGAATCATATATACTGCATCAGTCTTAGTGTTTGTAGTTCCTGCAGGATTGAGCCAACAGAGAGGCAACTGTTTCATAGCATACACTTTAGCAGTTGCATTTTCTTCTAAATTATTTCCTTAACCCTTACTGGTGTTTCTTGCATTTCCCAAATAAAACAGTTTCTTTTTAAATCTTATTGGATGGTCTACTTTTGGGGAAATGCAGAATTTTATTTAGATATCTGCTCAGTGTTATAAAAGCACATGAAGTGTTCATGTTTTGAAGAATTTTGAAAGAGCTTTTAGAAGTCATTGTATCTGTGGTGGAAGTCTGATGAGATTTCTTTTTTCATGATTACAATTACAGGAGGGCTTATAACCTGTATTTTGCTGTCCCATGGTTTACTCACAGATGCCATCTTAAGGTCTTGATTGCTGGAAGTATTTCATGGTGCAATTATAATAGTTTAACTCTTCTAGCTCTAGAGCATGACCCACGGAGGAAGCAATATGGTGTTTCTACTTTCTAGGAAGAATTCCAAACCATTTTATATCTTCCATGGAAAGACATTAAATAGTAAAAAACAACCAGAATCACATTTATGTAACCACTTCTTTTTTTCTTCTCCTTCCTCGTGCCCTTATCTCCTCCCAATGATCTTCCAGGTGTGGTTTCAGAACCGAAGAGCCAAGTTCCGCAGGAATGAGAGAGCCATGCTGGCCAATAAAAATGCTTCCCTCCTCAAATCCTACTCAGGAGATGTGACTGCTGTGGAGCAGCCCATCGTACCTCGTCCTGCTCCAAGGCCCACCGACTATCTCTCCTGGGGGACAGCTTCTCCGTACAGGTGAATGACTGGCCCACTCTCCCTTGCTCCACTTCCACATGTTTCTCAGCGGTCAGTCTTGTTCAAAGCTGTTTGTGCAGCTGGCTGACATTTCTTACTGGGTTGACCTCTTCAGAGACATTCAACTTGCTGACATCCCCAATTTTTCACAGCAGATTACTAGTTGCCCCAGGAGCAGGGTTTGGGGCAGAAGAGAGAGGGGCAGGCCATCAGCAATCTCCTCTCGGACTCAGGAACTCTTGCAAAGGTTTCAAAGATGGGGAAGAATCTAAAAGAAAAGATCATTAAGCTATACCCAGTGTCCCTCTTGCAACCTTTCTGGAACAAAACTTTATTCCACTTCCAAATTTAAGATAGATTTGTTTTATTATGTTCATGTAGGGATACTTGTAAGGCTCCAAGTATAGTGCCGAAAGCAGTTCACAGTAAAAATGATTTCAGGTGAAAAGAAAAGAAGGATGGAAACATGGAAAGGAGGAAGGGAAGGAGGGAGAGAGACAGAGAGAAAAAAAGAAGTAATTCGCAAGTTCATTCTGGCTGCTTTCATGGCCACAGCTCTTTGCCCGTAGCTTGGGATTTCTTGATTCCAAATGTCTTCTTTTTCTATTGTGAATTCTTTTCTTCTTGATGAAAGTTTTCTTTGGAGATCATTGTGTATGTGTGTGTATGTGTGTGTGTGCATATGTGCACGCTCATGCATGTACATGTGCTCATGTATGCATGTGTGTGGGGGCGTGTTTCTTTTAAATAAAATCAGAATGTATAAAACACACCGAACTTTTATATTAACAAGGTGAAAAGGTTGGAACAAAGTTAACAGAGTACTACTTCAATCTCACAGAGAGGCTTTTAACCTCTGTTTATTATGCTGTCCAGAAAATATAGGTTAAGATTAGAAAGGAAGCAGAGAAACAAGTGCCTGATACATTGTGATCAGTCTAGAGTGCCTTTCTTTGAACTTGAACCTGAGCACTCTTAGAAACCATGCCAGAGCTATATGTTCTCTCTGGCTGATTTTTGTATTCACAAATGCATTCATTATGCTTTGGTTGACCTTTTCACTGTTTAGATTAACTAAGGAGAGGTTTGTAACTAGTTATAGGTGACTGTGTCTCAACCAAAGCTGAATTCCTGATGGGAAATGGCACATTTGTGAAATGCAAATACTTCTCAAAGGTTGATAGTATATCTAATGTTCTTTCTGTTCCAAATCATTTCTTTGAGACAAACTCTAAAAATGCCTTTGGGGATTTTTTTTTTTTTATTCCCTAGGGTGGAATTAACTTGAATTTCTTTTGTCTTAGTACACAGAGACACCATGTATAGGAAAATCCTATTCTGGGCTTCCATTCATCTTAGATATGGTATCTTACTGATTTTGAAAGATCAGATAGATCTGTGCATTGTGTTTAAAATTTAAACTCCTCTCCCATTAAGACTTACTAAAGCCATATTTTGAAGAACATTGTTAAGTCACATATTCTTTGATAGTTTAAATAGCTGGGAGGTTGCTTTGTTTCTTTTATAAATTTTGGTCATCCATACAGTCAGCAAAGGGCTTGCGAAATAGATGAGTAGCTCAAAGCCTCATGTTTTAAGATGTCTGGTTGGAGTTTTATCATGACCAGGAAATAGTGCTCCTTTTTCTACATGGGTCCTTGTTAGGAAATTTTCACACTAGCTATAAAGAGTCCAGATGGCTGCCATGTGGTCTTTACCAGTGAGAGACTGAGCAGAGCACACTGCTTGAATGGAAATGAAATTCTTCCCAAGTTAATCAGGTTATCAGGTTAGATTACCTGAACCTCAGCTTAAGCCTCAGTGTCTACATCATGTATTTTGTATATGGACATCTAACTGAAGCTAGCAATTTAAGTGTGCCTTTTTTGGGAAGTACTCTATTTTAATGGAAAAAGAATATATAGGAATACTAGATGCATTTTCAAAAACACCCATAATTCTATCATCTTGTTATAACTAGTTTGTTTACTTTTGTGGTTAGAGTTCAATATTTTACATAAGTGTAGTTTTAGTGTACATATTGTTTTGTATTCTGCTCTTTTCACTTAAAATCATATAACCTAGTACCTTTGACTCATTTCATGGTATGCTTTTTATATCATTGCTCTCTTAGATACAGAGATTGTAAAAACTAATTAAAACACTATCTTAGACTCTGATTGTTCATATTCTGTATGAAGAATAAATTAATCTCCAAATATAAGCAGAAATATGATGGTCTAACGCAATAATTTAATCAAAAATATTTTTGGACTTAGTGTTGACTGAAGTGTTTATATTTTGGTTAATTTCTAAAAGTGATAAAAAGTGATACTGTTACTTGGAGACTTTTCTGCTATGTTTAGGATCAAAATACATCATGATTTTTGGTAGGAAATATAAATATCGTTAAGGAAATGTAAGAGAAAACAAATCATGAAAAGCAAGGAGACAATAGACCTTTGTACTATGGAAACCCACTCACTATTCGTGTTGTACTGTTGTGTGAAGTTAGTTATTTCACATGTGACATTCATTAAAAGGCATTTGTCTTGGTTAATCCTCGGATCACTCTTGTGTGATAGCTCTGCCCCGTTCCAGTTCCAAAGAAGAGGACACTGATCACTTGCCCAAGTTTAAGGCTTCAGGAGGCAGAGTTAGACCTTGTGTTTGTGATCCTTGCTTCTCTCCAACATGTTAGGACACATGATTGTATATTTTTATTAAAAGCAAACATTGCATTGTAATGGAAGTAGAAAAAGTGTAAGACTTGAAAAGGATCTGAGGCTCTCTTTGTGACTGAAGGTCTGTCTCAGATCAATGGTGTGTGCCTCAGCTGAGGTCCAAAATTTAGGGTGTCCGGGCATCCCATTTGGGTGACCCATACTTGGGTAGTTGAAGGACAGTGAGCAGAGGGCAGTCTGCTGACTTCACAGCTCTCTCTTGAAAGGAGAAAGGGGGACGCTTGGGCTCAAAAGCAGTTATTTGCATATGGTTAGAATTATGGGTGGGACAGAGCCCATACATTTTTTCTGGATGTCTTTATATCCAGAGTTGTGACTGTACTATTTATATCTATACTGGGACATTTTTGAAAGTGAAAGGGAAGTGATATTAATTATTATGCTAGTATAACAGGTATAAACCAAGATTGTCCCTAGCAAACTGGATCATGTGGTTCACTGTAATTATAGCACATTGTGGCCTCCTTCATTCCCTCCTTGACCATGTTAGAGATGATGATGTTAGGTAGGCAACTGACTCACCAGAGGGAGCAAAGCATTCCCTAACATGGACACTACTTCCTTCTTTTAAAAAATATTTACATTTATTTGAAAGGTAGAATGACAGAAAGGAAGAAAGAGAGAGAGAGATAAATAAAGAGGTCTTCCATTTGCTGGTGCATTCCCCAAATGCCTGCAACAGCTGAGTCTGGACCAGATCAGTCAGGAGTCAGGAACTCCACTGGGTCTCCCACATAAGTGGAAGGAACCCAAGTATATTGGCCATCATTTGCTGCCTCCCAGGAACATTAACAGGAAGCTGAATCAGAAGCAGAGGCAGGACTTGACCCAGGCATCCCAATATAGGATGCAAGCTCCCTAAGCAGCATCTGAACTCACTGGGCCACAATGCCCACCTCTACAGGTGTCTTTTTTATCTTCCTTTGTCCTGTTGAAGGAAGCTTGTTTTGGACACAAACCCACAGGTTAGCACAGAACTATTTTCCTGGGGCAAACTGTGAATCACTAATCTTGTAATGTTTTGCCTCTTGGGTAGCACTTATCAAGTGTTGCATTGTTGATTGTTCTTGGACATGAAGTAGCCAAGAAATCTTTCTCAGAATCCCCTTTTCCTATGAGAGGCAGATAGCAAATGGCCTGGCTCTGCAGTGTTGGTCTGGAGTGCCACTTTCAGAGGGAGGGCTGGACTTCAAAGAAAGCTAGTGGCAAGAGAAAGAGAGACCACCATCCTTGTCTGCATCGCCCCTCCCCCAACCTCCTCCTCCCCACCTCATTTGATCGCGGTCATGGTGCTGCCTGACTTCTGCTGAACGCATTTGGCTCATTTCTCCCTTTCACGCTTTCAAAAATAGATCCTCGTCCCTCCCAAGATGTTGTTTACACGAGGGGCTTCATAACGGATTCTAACGGAAGACACTGAAAAGGTAAACTTGTCAGAGGGAAAAGGGTGGCTGCTGGGGGTAGGGTTTAAGTGGGAATTAAGTGTGTTTAAGAAAGTGGGGGTTGCAGTTCTAGAAATGTAAGCAGTGAGGTCCTTGAGTGGGGAATCCTACTGGAAACCAGAGCTGCAAGAAAGTGTGTCCATAAAATTAGGGGCAGTGTGTTACGCTGGAGTGGGACTCATCCAAGATTGTTGCATATGGGAGTCGCTTGCAGTTGTTGTCACCCAGCAGATTCCGATTCACTAGGCCTAGGGTGGGCTGGGATTCTGCATCTAACTTGCTCCCTGATAATACTGATGCTGTCGATGTTCGGCAGCAGTGTACACTTTGAGTAGTGAGGTTTTAGATGACTGTAGGATATGGGATAGGTCAGAGGAAACTCTGTTCTTGTCCTGTGTCCTGATGGTCTTCAGACCAGTGGGATCATTGAGCAAGCAGTAGCTTGCAGATGTGTCACAGGGATCTTCGGAAGGAAAGCAATATGTATTTAAAAAATTCTTTCAACAACGGGAAGGATGCAAGAGGTTTTATATTTAAGAATATTTCTAGAGAGTAAAGCTAAACATTGCAGAGAATTGCTGAACATGTAATGCAAACTGAAGGTTTACTGGTAGTATGTGGTCCAGGTGTGTCCACAGTAAGAACTCGATATACTTTAAAAGCCATGATCTGAATTTCAAAAACAGAAGTTATATATGATTGTTTAAATCACACAAGATCACTTCCAAAGAACTTATGGAACCCCACTTTAAAAGCAAATTCTTCTAGGAAAAATGTTTTTGAATTCCCTTAGATGAAGCAAGTATACCTCTATGTTCTTGCCCTGACAAACAAACCAAGAGATGGTTTCCAAGATCCATGCATCACAGACTCTCCAAACCACAAGCTCTACAGCACTGACAATCTCCTGAGCTGGTGAAACCCCAGGATTTCGGGAAATCTCACAGACTTCTTGGGCTGACAGATTTGCCTTTGGGGTGAAATGTTAAAGAGCTTTCATCATTTGTTCAAAAAGGCCAAGTAGAAATCAAAGTTAGGACTAAAAATTAAGTCAAGTGGCATTTTATTTTCCCCCAAGCCATCCCCCATTGTTTTGTGATTCGCAGGACTTACACTGTGGGTGATTAGAGAGCAGAGGACAGATGTCTGTAAGTTTCTTAACTTGAAAATTATACCATGAATAGTATTTTCTACACTTTGGTGTTTGGCAGTCATTTTTCCTCATGAAAACCTTTCAGGGTAGGTTGAGTTGATCAAAAATGATTTGTCTGCCCTGAAAACTACTCTAATTCTGCTGGTGATTAGCATTGTGCTGTCTGTGGTTAGGCGGCATCTGCTAGGAATCTCCAAATAAGGCGATGGAAAAATTTCAAACTTGCTTCATTCCAAGCTCTGTGGAAGTCCCAGAGCAGACTTTGCTGAGTCAATCAATGGGATATAAACATTTCATTTTCATCTCTAATTTCTCAATGCATTTTGTTTGGCAATGTAGTTTCTTGGTCACGGATACAAAACAACTTTACTGAAAAACTAGATACAAATGGTGCTTTAATCAACTCCTGTGAACCCAATCCTAGGACTCAGCTCATGCCAGCACCCTGCTTACAGGAATAAATGGTTCTTATTCAGAAAGCAAGAGCCACAGGCAGAATCTCTGGTTGTTGATAAGCAGACTCTTGGTTGCTATCATGTGTTTAATCTATATGGATCACTTGGTTTCAATCATGCCTTTTTAACCCGGGAATCTTAACACTATATAGAAAGAAGTGGTCATTTTACAGGGTCTGAACAGCCTTGTAATTTGATTGAAAATACCTAATTACCCTCATTGGTTTTCGCCTTGTGAGAAAACATTTCAAGTTTCTCCTTTTCCTGAAACAGAGCTGTAGAAGTTTCCATGACATGGAAAACAGGTGGTCATGAGCAGTCTTTCAGATTGGCAGCCGTTCAAGGCTCTCTTGCATCTGTTGTCACTTTAGTAAGAAAGTCCTCTGCATCTTATTGCTAATGCCATTTTTAAAGCATGACTAAGCTACTCTTGGAGTACTCACTCATTAATTCTGCCTTTTTTGACCTGTAGCAAGTCTTGCTTGTCACTGGTATGTCGGAAGATTGTTCAGTGCTTGTCTGTGTGGCACATTCAGCTAAGTTGAAAAACTATACCATGTCAAACTGCTGAAAGAAAAAAGTGCTTGCAATCCTTAGTTTATGCACAACTGTCCCTGGAATCCTCATTTGTAGGATTATATATTCTAAATGTTTCTTAGGAGGCAGTGAATTAAGATGATCTCTATTCTTTTATCCTGTATCTTGTGGCTGTGAAATTCTGGAATAAGATCAATTTTGGAAAGTTTATAGCTATTGTAAATATTTATAAAGTAAACATATTATCACTTACTGTGCTCCTAGGGAATTGAAGAATTCATTCGTTAAGATTAACTGCCTTATTTATTCTCACATTCCACTTCATTAAGGGCTTTGTCACAGACTCACTAATACAATGGTGTTCCTACAACAGCCCCCACCTTATAACTGGACAAAAGAACTGTTCTCTACTACAGAAACACAGGCTGCATATAAGTGAAAAATGTTCTGCAGAATATCCAAACTCCTGAGCAATGTAGGATTCTAATTCCAGTGATTTGTTTTGAGTCAGAAAAGTGATCAATATTTATCTCATTTGGGATGTTATTGTCGGGAGTGTATTAGAGAGACAAACAACATTTTCAAAGAATGTGTTACCATTATAAGTCCTCAGGTTAGACTAGCAGATGATAAAGTCAGAAACTTATGATGTAATTATGGCAGAAATGAACAAATCACTACTCTAGTAGACATTTGTGGAAAACAATCCCAGCATCTTCAATAAATTAAAACAATCCTCAAAAAAAAAAAAAAAAAAAAAAAAAAAAGGCCGGCGCCATGGCTCAATAGGCTAATCCTCTGCCTGGTGGCACCGGCACACCGGGTTCTAGTCCTGGTCGGGGCGCCAGATTCTGTCCCGGTTGCCCCTCTTCCAGGCCAGCTCTCTGCTGTGGCCAGGGAGTGCAGTGGAGGATGGCCCAAGTGCTTGGGCCCTGCACCCCATGGGAGACCAGAAGAAGCACCTGGCTCCTGGCTTCGGATCAGCATGGTGCGCTGGCTGCAGCGCGCCGGCCGTGGCGGCCATTGGAGGGTGAACCAACGGCAAAAGGAAGACCTTTCTCTCTGTCGCTCTCTCTCTCTCACTGTCCACTCTGCCTGTAAAAAAAAAAAAAAAAAAAAATCCTCCAAGATCTCAATTCTCATTGTCTGCTAAAGAAATCAGACACATTTTAATTAGTGGGAAAAATGGTTAATTTCTATTAAATAGGACTCTCCCTGTCCAGCATCTTGAAAGACAGAAAACACATTCCTCAGAAAATTAGTCCAAGTACTTAAGTGCTGTGCTCCTTGGTAACCTACAATATGCCATCAGGTAATTTTTTTGTGTGTGTTCTGTTTATGAAGTTTTAGACTTCTGTTTTCAGAAGTCATTCATTTTTTAAAAAAAGAATTTATTTATTTATTTGAGAGGTAGAGCTACAGGCAGTGAGAAGGAGAGAGAGAGAAAGAGAAAGGTCTTCCATCTGCTGGTTCACTTCCCAAATGGCTGCAACGGCCGGAGCTGGGCTGATCCGAAGCCTGGAGCCAGGAGTGTCTTCCGGGTCTCCCACATTAGTGCAGGGGCCCAAGAACTTGGGCCATCTTCCACTGCTTTCCCAGGCCACAGCAGAGAGCTGGATTGGAAGTGGAGCAGCCAGGCCTCGAACTGGCACCCATGTGGGATTACCAGCACTGCAGTTGAAAGATTAACCTACTGTGCCACGGCGCCGGCCTCAGAAGTCATTCATTTTATTCTAAGTTTTTAACACATAAAACAGATACTTAGAATTTCAGCTTCTTTCCTATGTCTTTAAGTTGACACTTTACATGTAGCATTTTTAGGACTTGTTTCACAGAAACCTGTTTGGGAGAGGATGATTTGGTTAATATGTTAGTATATAACTTAGGTACCTATCCCAAATTCAGCTGTCTTTTTTTTTTTTTTTTTTTTTTGACAGGCAAAGTTAGACAGTGAGAGAGAGAGAGAGAGAGAGACAGAGACAGAGAGAAAGGTCTTGCTTCCGTTGGTTCACCCCCCAAATGGCCGCTATGGCCGGCGCGCTGCCGTGCCGATCCAAAGCCAGGAGCCAGGTGCTTCCTCCTGGTCTCCCCTGTGGGTGCAGGGCCCAAGCACTTGGGCCATCCTCCACTGCCTTCCTGGGCCACAGCAGAGAGCTGGACTGGAAGAAGAGCAACCTGGAAAGAATCCGGCGCCCTGACTGGGACTAGAACCCGGGGTACCAGTGCCGCAGGCAGAGGATTAGCCTAGTGAGCTGCAGTGCCGGCCTCAGCTGTCTTTTAAAACAATAGATATTTGGTTTATCATAGAAATTTCCTAAGCATAGATTTTTACATTTTGTGCTCTGGTAGGATATTGAATGGAAATATGCGTTTTATTTAGGAACTAAATTATGATAAGCATTTGGGCTTTGAAAACAAAGGACATTTCTTTGTACACGTAAACGAATTTGTTCCCTTGTTCTGGGTTGTTCTGGTCATATATCCGACTCCTAAGTTAAATGTACCCTAACTGTGGACAAATGCTGAAGTTATAGTCTATTGTATAAACTGTGCTAACATTTGTTCACTTTCTACTATGAAGAGGTATTTTTAAAAAGATATATTTTTATTTATTTGAAAGACAGAGTTACTGAGTGAGAGGGAGAGACTCAGAGAGACATTTTCTATCCACTAGTGCACTCCCCAAGTGGTCACAATGGTCAGGGCTGGTCCAGGCTGACTAGGAGCCTGCACCTCCTGCTGGATCTCCTTGATGGTGGCAGGGGTCCAAGGACTTCGGCCATCTGCTGCTGCTTTCCCAGGCACATTAGCTGGGAGCTGGGTCTTAAATGGAGCAGCCAGGCTTGAATTGGAGGGTGATGCTGGCATAGCAGGCAGCAGCTTAATCTGCTGTGCGACAATGCCAGCCCTATGAATAAATAGTTTTGATGGAACCAAGAATATGAAATCATTCACCCCTCTTTTGTCATGTCCTCTTGACTTTGTCCTTTCTATTAAGATATCATAATTAGTGGAAGGATTAATTTTTTAAGAATCAAAGCATATTCATCAGAGTTTTAAAGAAATTATTACTCAAACAGGATGATAGAGATCAGTACCATTGAGCTGGAATCAATTTAACCACACTATATATAGTTAGTTCTCAGTTACTTGTCTATTTGTTTAATACTTCATGAATACAAATTTGTGCTGGGTATGGTGGCAGCTCTTCTTGCTGATACAATTGTGAACAAGGCAGATGTGGAACTTATAGTTGAGCACACTGAGATGTACTAAACAGATTATTAAGTAAAATTGAATTAGGTGCTAAAATCAAATATACACGGTACTAAAAAAGAACTGAAGCTTGTCTGGATGATGATTGTTTACTCAGAAATGATGAATAAGGGTGAATCAGGAAAAAATGAAATAGAGGAAAGTATGATCCTTTTATTTTTAACTTCTGAGTCTTTCTCCTTCTATGAGAACACACATACACATGCACACATCACTCACCCACACACGTATAACACTGCTATAAAGGTTTAAACTGAAGATACATATTTCTGGAAGGACTGAGTGATCTGGGACTAATCACATTTCTCTAAGTTAATTTTCCTGGGTCAATTGCTAGTAATTGAGTTAAAATAGGTTTTATGAGCCTTGACTATATGGTGTTCCAAATAAGCACCAGTGATATATTCTATCTATTTGTAGAGTAGCTTTAGTTTTCTCTTTCTGATCTTGTCACTTGATCCCCAGAAACACAAACTCCTGTGTGGCTGACAAAAGTCCATTGGAATGCAGACAACAGAAGAGCACATGTCATTCCATTTATAATTCTATCGTGGTCCAGCCCTCAATTGGAAGGGAATTTGCTAATCTTAGAAACAACTAGAAACATTTTCATTTAAATTGAATGCTTTTTTAACTGTTTAGTATAAAAGATAATTTGCATCTAAGTCTACAAAACCATTTCTTTAAAAGAGATACATAGATGCAATAAACAGAAACCCACCAATGACAAATTTCTGCCCAATTTTCTGGTGTTCCTAGGTCTTAATTATAATCTCTGATAATGAAAAACAACTTCAGGTGTTTCTTAGCCATTAAGGACAGTGAAAACAGTTAGGTCAGAAATGCTTAAACTGGAGCCATTGAAAATTTATCTATGAGACTGAAATATTTCCAAAATAACCGACCCAAGGGTAGTGTGTGTTACTCAAGTGCTTTTGAGGAGAGGGTACAAAATCAAGACAATTGGGATAGAAACCTTTTGACTCGGCAGTGCTTGGTACTAGCAACCAGTGAAGCAAGAATGGCAGAGACACTATCTTGGGTTGCTTAACCTATTCTCCAAGCACACTGTTCTTTATGGTATTTGTTCGTTAAAATCTATGAGAAGATCAGCTGCCTAGAATGAAGAACAAAATTCTCTTTAGTTTGTTTTTAAATGCCTGCTTCTCTTCTCACTGCCCCCACAGGCTGGCCATGTGGGCAGGAAGAAAGATTAAGTAATGTTTTAATTAGTCAGCTGATTAAACACCTGCCATTCAACTTGAGCAACTTTCTCCTCTCACCCCAGAAATAAATCATTACTCACTGTATCCAACACAGCAAATCTCTCTTTCTCTCTCCCCTTGTCTCAGTCTCCTCTGCTTTACCCTGCCCTTCAAAACATGGCCACCCTTCTCCAAATGCCTTAGATTAATGGAAAGCTGGGGCTGTAAGGGACCACAGAGGTCATCTAGTTCAACCCACCCTCCCTTGCCTGCCCCCATCGTGAGAGTATATCCATCTGGGGCATGGACATGCAGCTTCGTGAAACTAATGCCTGTTATTCTCCCTGCTCTCTCCTTTGTCCCTACAGCGCCATGGCTACTTATTCTGCCACATGTGCCAACAATAGCCCTGCACAGGGCATCAACATGGCCAACAGCATTGCCAACCTGAGACTGAAGGCCAAGGAATATAGTTTACAGAGGAACCAGGTGCCAACAGTCAACTGAGGAATAAAAATTAATTAAACAGGCCTAAGAAGAAATCAAAAACCATAAGACACCTATCCTGCTCTGTCATTTCTTCATCTGCTGGAAAAAAAAAAGTAAAAACAAATAAAAAACAGAACTAAATATTGGGACCATGGCAGAGAAAAGCAGGAGAGGAGCAAAATGAAAATTAGTTAACAAATGTTCCTCCTCCCTCTGGGATACCACCACCACTTGTTTCTGTGTGTGTTTATTTTGTTTTTCTTTCTATTCATGCTTTGCTTAATATATTCTGAGCTTCTTCAGTTAGACTCAGCCCACCCACTCCCATGATTGTATGAAGTTTAAAAAAAAAAAAGTCTACAGCAGCCAAAGAAACCATATGTATCTGACTGCAGAATCGTTGCCTGCAGTCTTCTTCACCTGTTTGAACCTCAGTGCCTTATTCTGTCATCTTCCCAGTTCTTTGGAAGCTCTAAGAGCTTTTGCAAAGCCTAAGTTTTTCTGAAATATCTTTGCCAGGCACGATTCCCTTTCTCATTGTCTCCATATCTGTTGGTCATGGGAAGGTTTTTCCATCAGTTACTGGGGAAAAGGAAATTGTGTATAACATCTGGTCATAGGCCTGTCTGATCCAATGTGATTGGGTGTGTCTGGTTAGCTCTAGATCTAAGCTCTAGATTTAAGCTCTAAGCTATAGATTCTAATTGTCACCATCAACACTACTCCTCACCCTTATTCGAACAGCCATCTTAAGTTAAAGATAATTCCAGTGTTTGAATAACTTGCTGTCACTGGCTATCTGAGAGAAGAAATATTTTTCACTTGACAGAGGAAGAGAAATTTCTCTAGGAAAACAAAAACTGATTTGAGAAAGGCATGGCCTACATATCTTCAGTGCCTTAAGGATAGCCAGATGCACACTTATATATATACTGTATATATTTATATATTTTATATATATATATAAAATATTGCAAGCATGAGTTTGCAGTTTCTCAAACACTACAAAGAGCAAAGTTCACACCATCACTACTGTCCTCATCTCTGCATTGATGAGACATTGATTAGGGATTTTTCTTCTTTTCTTTTTCTACACAAACTTCTTCTTAAGACCACCGAGCAACTGATAGGACAGTTCTTTGACAATATCCCATTTTCATATTAGGGCTTTAAATGAATTAGAACTTATGTGAGGCTCTGAAAGTGTCCTTAAACTTAGAGACTGTGCTCTGGTGGAACGCTGACATATTCTGATCTACCCTGGGAATTACACTTGGAAGGAAAGCCATGTGGTCATCTGTCCTTCCTCCAATCAGCAGTAGTATGAAAGAGACATATTTAAGTACAATACTTAAAGAATTGTCGAGATTCCAAAAATGTCAAAGGAGATCATGGGTTATTTTTACCTTTGAATATTTTGAAATAAAGTTTAGCCTCTAGGGCTGGGAACCAGGACTGATCTTCCTTTATCTCTTTCTGTTTGTTCCCAGCCATGCTTTTGCAACGTGCCAGGTGGATTTGACCAAACCACATTACCATGCTGTGCCTCAGTTTGCCTGTTTGTAAAATGGGTTTTTAAACAGTACTTACCTACCTCACAGGGGTGTTGTGAGGCTCTGCTCACTTGTTCCTTCATTCTTTCCTGTATTCTCTGTATGTCCAGCACTTTGCAGCCGTGGGAGGAAAGGAATGATAAAACTGTATCATGTTAATGGAATTAAATGAGTCCTGGAAGCCTTGTCTTCTAGCAAGGAAATGCTACCTTGCTACACATACTTATAACCTTGTATTTGGGAATGAGAAATGATTTTATATTTTCACATCTCTCAAAATCACATCATTTGACCAAAGAATAATTTAAGACACACAGAATACACATATTTTTAACTTCTCTTCTCATCTTGGCCAGCTTGGTTGTAATAATTTTAGTCAGCACTGATGAAAAGCCTTTAGATTGATTTTGGTGAGTTATGCCCACTTTTGTACTATGAGTGACAGGCAAGAAAAGTTGTGTTTAAGATGCACTTTCAGCACACATCTGTATTTCCCTTGGCATATCTGATTGAGCTAAGGTGATGCATTCTTAAGTCTAACAACCACCAATCTGAAAATGTATATCAAGTATTGACTTGTTGCTTCTTTAATAAGAAGGAAAACCATAATATGCATTTTGCTTTCACCAACTGATTTCCTCTTCTTTTAGTCCACTATTAAAATATTTCTTACTGAATTGTTCATAGAGTCTGGCTGAACAACTCGCATTACTTGCTTCACTATAAGAGTCCCTTGACTCATTCTTTTATCCAATAAGTTGCTGTGGATCATCAAGTTTCAAAAGAACAGCATATCCTAACAGAAGGAAACTTTCTTTGATTCTGAAGGAGTGCAATCCAAGAAATGGGTAAACTTTGGGCGTTTGGAGTATGGGATAAACAGCTGAAAGCTTTGGGTTATTTTCAGAGAACAGAAATTACACATGAAAAGATTTTGCCAAGAAGGGGGCACTCTTACAAGGTGGGTAGCGAGAAGTAGGGTCTTCATCTGGGTATCCATTTACCATGGCATACAGAAAAGCCTGAATTCATGCACCCAAATGGTAGGTAAACTGGATAGGTTCATCCAATGCCTTGGGCAAGAGCCATCTGAGAATCTCATCCACTAACTAGGGCTGATCATCCATAAGGATGCTCCTTACTGGTGAGCCAGCACCACAGGCATCAATTAATAAGCACTTGATCAAGAAATATATATGTAGTAAATGCACTCTTCAGTTTTATTCACTTATTGTCGATTTTTTTAAAGTGTGAGTTTGATATGTGATATGGAGGAGTAGCCTCTGGCTCTCAAGCCTGTTGTCAGAGAGGGCCTCAGGGCCACAAACTTCAAGGCATATTCTTGGTTCCTGACCATCACATCTAGATACAGATGAGTACATTTGAACTGTGTCTTCTCTGTCCCCAGTCCCTCCTCAAACATGATGCTGATCTGTAGTGTACTTGGCAGGTTAAATTAAACCAGAAGAAGTGACCTAACCAAAAAAGGGAATGGCATTTAGGGTTTAAAGATCTCATAAGAAATGTAATATGTAAATTATATCTTGCTTTATGATGTAAAATATACATTGTTTGCGCTAGAATAGAAATAATTTCTTTTCAATAAAATGAAAGAAGGATACATTTGGATCTGCTTTTTCTTTGGCCTTTGAACTTCAGAAACATCTGTTATTATCTGAGGTTGCATTCAGAAGAATGAAGGTAAGAAGAGTTCTTAAACGAGAGAATTGCTTTTTATCTGACAGTGATCCTAATTTCTATAAAAAAAAAGACAGTTTATTGTTCCTTACAAATAAAGACAATTGTCAGAAATAAACAGGGGACATGTATTGGTAAAGTGGGTAAATCTACAGTGGAGCTTTTATAGTTTAGCTCATTTTCCCCCTCATCTTTAGCATTGTTAATATCAGATAACATATGAAAAAAGATTACCTGTGAAACACAGGCTTTTATTTTGAAATAAAGAAGTAACAAAATAAAATTTCTTACCCATAGTATGTGTGGCAATGATGAGAGTAGAGGAAAACAAATTGTGAGATGCAGATTCCATTTTCACACCAACTAAAATTCGGTTTGAAAGCCAAGTCTAACATGAGCAAATGTATACAACAGTTGAAGACAATCAGTTAATGCATCGAATGGATAGAGCAGCCAGGAGTCCAGAAGAGAAAGAAAACTCACCATGAGTTAGAATGGGAGGAAGGTTGGGCTGAGATTTGAGTAGGATTAGCAAGGATTTGGCCAGGCGAAGAGGAGGAATGACCATTCAAACACAAGAGGAGAGGAGCAGGGGTAGTGCTAGGAATGCAGGAATGAGGAATTTGGATTCAGGGAGCAATGGCAAGGTGGGCCTGGGGGAATGGAAAATCTCTTATCTTTTTTTAAAAAATTATTTAGTTTTCATGTTTCAGAGACAGAGAGAGGAGAGAGAGAGAGAGAGAGAGAGAGAGAGAAAGAGGTATCTTTCTTCATCTACTGGTTGGTTCATTCGTCAAATGCCTGCAAGAGTTAAGTCTTTGCCAGGCTGTAACCAGGTCTTTGGAAATCACGTAGTGTTTCCCATGAGAGTGACAGGGACCCAAGTACTTGAGCCATCACCTGCTGTCTCCCATTGTGCAAATTAGCAGGAAGCCGGATTCAGAAGCAGAGCCGAACTCAAAAAGGTTCTCCAATATGGGATGCTCATAGGCATTCTAAATGGAATCTTAACTGAAATTGGACATGTCTCCCTAAAATTTATATAAAAATGTGGCCCTTTAAAGTTCCCCAGAAGCGCCATCCGGGATGCCACATATGCTACCAGGATTTGGGGTGCCATACGAATTCACCATGTGCTTATTACTAAACCCCCAATATTAATAAGCCCGAGAGCATTCTTGCCTAATATTTAGAGAAGAATTCTAAATACCGGCACAGATAAACGAGGCAGCATGGTACCTTTTAGGCCTTTATTTAGTAAGAAAGATGCATAGAAGAGTGAGAGCTTTATTTAAGAGAGAGGTAAATATTGGTTCATACTGAGCACCAGGAACCAGCCACGTGGAGGAGTGTCTAGGCCAGGAAGCCTAGGGCCTTGAAGTTCCCTCGAAATGGTTTCGCGGGTGCCACATGTGCTACTGGAATTTGGGGTGCCTTACAATTTCACCATGGGCTTATTACTAAATTCCCAATATTAATAAGCCCGAGAGGGTTCTTGCCTAATATTTAGAGAAGAATTCTAAATACCGGCACAGATAAACGAGGCAGCATGGTACATTTTAAGCTTTTATTTGGTGCGAGAGGCATCTAGGAAAGTGAGGGTTTAGTTCAGGTAGGAGAGAGGGGAAAGTCTGGAAACTGGAGTAGCGTCCACACCACTCAGAGAGCAGGCCAGAGCCACGTGCAGTAAGCACCTCGAGCTGCTATCCACCGCTTATCACCAGCAGCACAGCAGAGGTAGAGAGCCTTTTGCGACACTCCCTGCCTTTTTATGTATTTTCCACAGGGGAGTGGCTTGTGGGCAGGTGGGCACTCAGGTATGGTCAGGAGAGCCTGATGTCACATGGGGGTGTGGTGGGGTATCAGGTAGGGTGTAAGGTCACACAGAGGCATGACGAAGGTATCAGGTAGGGCATGAAGTCACACAGGGGCGTGGTGAAGGCGTGGTCTTCCAGCTCACAAATCTAACCAATTTTAGCCTGTATGCCTGCCTGCTTCATGCCTACTTCATTAACCACTGCAGCAAATGCCTGTCTAGAAGTCTATTTTTCAGCAGAGTGGAAGAAAATACTGGAAACTGCAGTTAAGCCTCAACCTTACAGTGTATTTCACTTCAAAGAAGTTTGGACTTTTCTCAGGCCATGGATATCCATGGAAAAAGATAATCAAAATGGTGTTTTGGTAGGATTGTTCTGGTAAGAAGAAAGGTAAACTAGTGAAGAAGAGGAACTAGAAGCAGATAAGATAGATTTTGCTGCAGGAGGAAACAAAAAACCAAATAATGAATAAAAAATTTCTTGCAAGAGAAGAATCAATAGGACTTCATAACAAGAAAAAGAGAATGGAGTCCAAGATAATACTGGTTTGAAACCTGGTGACTAGGAAAATGAAACACTGGAAAAACTGACAAAGACAGAAATAGCAGAGACCCAGGTACAGAAGATAATGGCAGTTTTAGATGTATTATTGAACTGAAAACCCAAATATCAGCACATTGTAAGTCAAGACATGAAAGTAAGACTTGGTACAAATGTTAAGGATGGAGATAAACCTTAAGATTAATCTTTTAAAAAAATAAAGATTTATTATTATTTATTTGAAAGGCAGAGTTACAGAGAGAGAGAGAGAGAGAGAGAGAGAGGGAGGGTAAGAAAGAGATCTTCCATTCACCGGTTCACTCCCCAAATGGCCGCAATGGCCAGGGCTGGGCCAAGCAGAAGCCGGGAGAGAGAAGCTTCATCTGAGTATCCCACATGGGTGCAGGAACCTAAGTTGGGCCATCTTCCACTGGTTTCCTAGACACATTAGCAGGGAATTGAATCAGAAGTGAAGCAGCTAGGACTTAAATTGCCACCCATATGCTTTGCTGGTACCACAGGCAGTGGCCCAACCTGTTACACAGCAATGGCTGCCCAAGATTAACCTTTTAAGAAGATGGCACTTTGAAGAGAATGAGCAAGTTCTTGCAGGTGAGAGACTGTTCATTGTAACTCAAATATTTCTGATAAATGGTTTGAGAAGTAGCTCCAGTCTAGGGAGGAAGATTGGACTCTAAAGAGCATCCACAGTTAAGTAGATGGCTATGTAAGTCACTTTCAAAGGATGTAAGGTGTGAGTGTTGAGGTGCAACACATTAAGCTGTTGCCTGATACACCACCACATCCCATATCAGCATGCCAGTTACAGTTGAAGTTTGTGGTTTTCAATCTAGCTTCCTGCTATTACACTCTGGAAGGCAGCAGGTGATGGCTTGAGTGCTTGAGCTCTTGCCACCCATGTGGGAAAACTGGATGGAGTTCTGGTCTCCAGGCTTCAGCCTGATCCAGCCCTGGCATTTGGAGAGTGAAACAATAGATGGGAGACCTCTCTCCCTCTCTTTCTTTCTCTCTCTCTCTCTCTCTCTCTCTTTCTCATACAGGCAGATGAAAAGAAATAATTAAAAAGATGAGGCGGCAGGGACAGGTATTTAGACTAGCAATTAGACCTCATGTCCGATATCAGACAGCCAGGGCTTAATAACAGCTTTCAGCTTCTGGCTCAATCTTCCCACTGGTGCAGACCCTGGGAGGTAGCAGTGATGGCTTAAGTAATTTTATTTCTGCTACATATGCAGGAGACCTGGATTGACTTCCGAGCTCCCAGCTTCAGCCTTAGCCCAGCCCTAGCTATCATGGAGATTTGTAGAGTGAACCCATAGATGAGAGTTCCTTCTCTCTCTCTCTCTCTCCCACCCTCGTAAGTAAATAAATAATAAAGGATTTTTATTTAAAAAGAAGCTATTTGAGAAATAGAAAAAGAATTGGGTTTGTTTATTATCCTGGAATTAAGAAAAAATGTTGAAGAGAGAAGGGAAAGCTTAAGAGACTCAAATGCTAGTGTAGACCAGGTACTTGGGAATAGAAGAAAGTTCATTGGATTAATGACTTCCAAGAATGTAGTTTACCAGAGTGCTGGAGAAAGTAGGTTGATTTAGCAAGTTGAAATAAGAATAGTGCTTTTTAAAAAATGGAAGTAATGCTCATAGACTATTTTCTTCACATTACAAGTTTGTTAATAAGGATTCTTCCTGTTACAGGTAGCAGAAACTTACCAAACTAGTTAAAACTGCAGAGAGGCCTGTATGAAGAATATCTCACCCAGTCTAGAGAAGTTCTGCTCCATTCAGAGCAGCACCAAGGATCCTAGACCCTGTGATGAAGCCCATACCTTGGCCTAATCAGTTTGGGCTATAACAAGGGACTGACTACAAGCAGGGTGGTTAAACAACAGACGTTTATTTCTCACAGTTCTGGAGACTGGGAAGCCCCAGATCAGGGGGGCCAGCAGATTGAGTGTCTGTGGAGGGATTTGTCCCTGGGGCTGCCATCTACTAGGTGTAGCTTCACTCAGCAGAGAGTACACTTTAGTCTCTTTACATTCCTATAAGGAGCTAATGTCATCATGGAGGCTCCACTCCCATGACGTTATCTCAGCTTACCTCCCCAAAACCAAGAGTGTAGGTTTAGGCAAAAGGGGGACATGGGAACAGGGGCAGAGAATCTGAAAGTTTGCTTGCTTGAGTTTGTGTTTCGGAGGATGTTCCAGCCAAGCTTATTTCCCAACATGGTTCTCAGAGGGTCCAGGCTACCACAAACCAGGATAGCAGCAGGAAACTAGTCTGAGTTGGAGATTAAACATGCAATATATGAGGATGCAGGTTGTCTGAGAAAGAAAGATCCTGCTATTTCCCCTTTTCTACGTCCTGCACAGTCTCCTAACCCTAGCTGTGAAAACCTGGCAAACTGCTTCTCAGGTAGTCAAGTTCATTAGGGAAACATGCCTTCTTACTATCTCCTTTACTTTTCACAAGTAAATAAAGCTTTTCTCTGAGCAGCTGTCACTGAGGCTGATTATTTTGTGACACTCTAAAGGAATAAACCTCTAATGTACATTAACCCTTCGCAGAACCATGTCTTGGGGGGTCGGTTTCAACATATGAGTTTTGGGGGGACACAAACAAGATGTCACAACCTTACACTGGGTAAAACCTGTATACCCTTCCTTGAGCCACATTGATGGTCTTCAGACTATGCCCCTGCCCTAGGCAGGGTATGCAGGGCCCCCTGAAGGTGCCATCATGGAGCCTGCACCCTCAATTCAAGATCACTTTCTAGGGATATGAAATTCAGAATTCCCTGACCAAATAAACCCAAGTCCATTTTTTAGGACTGCATAGTCTTCTTAATATTGAGTGGTGGCCACTCGGACTTACCCTTAATGGTAGAGCTAGAAACGGGCCAGGGGATTCCAATTCAAACCCAACAAAGTGGCATGTTCCAATGCCATCTTACTAGTCAAAGTGATCAGTTTAAGTTCATAATTGATCATAAGGATAGGATTAAGTGTCAAAGGGATCACATAAACAAGACTAGTGTCTAGTAATAATAACTGGTAGAATTAAAAAGGAGAGAACAATTCAACATGGGAAGCGGGATACACAGCAGACTCATAGAATGTCAGATGTCCTAAATAACACTCTGGCCTCAGAATCAGCCCTTAAGGCATTTGGATCTGCCTAAAAAGCCCATGAGAGTTTCTCAGGCATGGGAAGCCAAGACATGGTGGCAAAAAAATGACCTAAATGAAAGATCTCTGTGAGTGAGATCCCAGTGAAAAGAACAGATCATCAAAGAAGGAGGTACCTTTCTCTTAAGGGAGGAAAGAACTTCCACTTTGACTATGGCCTTGTCTAAATAAGATCGGAGTTTGTGAACTCAAGAGGCTTCCATAGCCTTGGCAACTCATGACAAGAGCCTCGGGTGATTACTGATGTCATAAATAAGAGTGCCAATTGTTAAATCAACAACGGGAGTCACTGTGCACCTACTCCCCATGTAGGATCTCTGTCCTTAATGTGTTGTACTATGTGAATTAACGGTAAAACTACTGCTCAAACAGTACTCTATACTTTGTGTGTGTATGTGGGTGAAATCTGTTGAAATCTTTACTTAGTATATACTAAATTGATCTGTATATAAAGATAATTGAAAATGAATCTTGCTGAAGCATGAGATGGGAGAGGGAGTGGGAAATGGGAGGGTTGCAGGTGGGAGGGAGGTTATGGGGGGGGAGCCTCAATAACCCAAACGTTGTACTTCGGAAATTTTATTTATTAAATAAAAGTTGAAAAAAAATATTGAGTGGTGGGCAATGTTTATGGGGGTGGGGTGTGCAGATGGATTTCAGACATGCATGCCACAGTTGCTGCACATGTATATACAAGCTTGTTTTTGGTGCAGGGTGGGTCTGGGTGAGAAGAGAAATGAGCAAACCACAGGCAGGAAGCTGGGGTCCAATCTTCCTCACATTACCCTGTTCTGGAAAGGAACTCCAAGTGGTCTGGGAATTCCAACAGCAAAACTGGCTTTCCAGGTCAGTATGAAGACTATTTGTTAAAGTCGGACAGTAGAACCATAATTTGTTTAGCAGTTGTTATCTTGATTTGTAACACAGATATTTAGGCATAAATATGAAGACTTCAATTTTCACTTTTTTCCAGGCTTGACAAGACCGCAACACTAAAGGATTTTTTTCTATGTCTTTTGCCACTTTTTAAAAAAAATCTCTTATGTTCATTCTTTCCAATATGTCAGTTTTTGAGCAGGTAGAAAATATGTTTAGTGACACATTTTAGACTCATATTTAGACTCATATTCTTGCAAGGGTCAATGGATCATTCATGCTCATCCTACACAGAATAGTCCAGGAGAAAAATTCTAATTCACCTGCCTTGGGGCATGTGTTTTTTTCCGCAGTGGCACTGAGGACAGGGAGGTGGAGTCCTGTGATTTGGCCAGACTACATTATGTGGGATGTCTTCAGTGACAAATATACCAGCACTACATGGAAATGGCTTTGGAATAGTAGCAGCCTCCCATTAGAAGGGAAAATCCCATTTCCAGAAGGGAAGGAATAATAGACTGAAAAACACAACATGGATCCAACACACACACTAATTTCTTCTAATTCATAATGCAATTGCCTAATATGGTGCCAAAAACTCCCTAAAGCACAAGACAAAAATATTTTGAGACAAGTATATTTTCCAATCACATCTGTAAATGGTTTCTAAATATCCTGTAATGTTTAACTAAATTATTATTATGTTAACCATCCCTTATGGCTGTGAAGAGAGGCTAATAACAATAACATCCCTATGTATGGAAAAGCAAAGGGGAAATTATATATAGTGTTCATTCATCTGTGGCATATGACACCAGGCATGTTGAGGACTCACTTCCTTGAAAACACTGTGAGTTCTTTGGCCAATTGAACTGACTGCCCCCTGCTATGCATACGTCAACCATTGCTCTCCATAGTCAGGCCTGGAGGAGGGCTCCCCAGAGAACTGCCCTGCTCTAGCATCCCAGTGGATGAGTGACATACACATCCTTTAAGACCTGGCTTGAATGCCTTTGATTCAATTACCAGAGACTCCAGGACAAGGAACTTATGCCAGAAATCTGGCTGAGTCGTAACTCCTGAATCTGAAGCTATCCCAGCACCATTTTTTTCTTGATTTGCTTGCCTCTAGGTCCTGTTCAACTCCTTCATTGTAATATCCTGCCTTTGGACAGAATGACTCAAGAGTTTTGGGTAGAGCTAACATGTCACGGTCCTCAGAGTATCCCAGCAGGTTGTGATTTTCAATGGATGGGATGGGAGAAGGGGTTGCTGTGTTAGACACACCTGTGGGCAATGGGAATGGTAGGAGAAGTTGGGGGAGAGGCTGAGAAAGAAGGCTTTCAGACGTTTCTCTGGTCTATCTTAAGCCTCAGTACTTTCCACTGTGTTTCATACTTCCTGCTTTTACTTGAAAAGAAGAAAATACTTTTTCAATTTGGCACATTCTAATCCATGATCTGGCCCTCAGAAGCTGAGAGACCCAGTTTAGGTTGTAATCCTCTGGGCTCTCCAAACTACCACAAATCACCTGGTTCTAGATTTGAAAGCATATAATTAGTAACATTCCATTTTGACCTATCAATTTCTAAATTTCAGTTCAAGTACTTTTCAGTTGCAACTCAAATTAAGTTTGGATTGTTTAGTAAAAAGAATTTATTAGATGGATGGGGTGGTGGTCACAGAATGAAAGGAAGGACTACAGGAACCAGGGTAGCTCTAAGAGCTTTGGTTCTAGAACTGAGACTTGAGGTCATTTCTGTAGGCAAGTTTTCTACATGTTGTAGGGAAAGTGGCTTCTGAAACATGCAGACTTATATTAATTCAGCTTTAGAAGATGGATCTTAGAAACAAACAATAAAATAAACAATAAAATCCTAAAAGATTCTATTGCCATGACTTTGTTTGTGCATACCCACAACTCAATCCTTATGCACTGGGGGTAGAGGAGTTCTGAGTAGCTAGACCAGGGTTGTCTGCCTCTATCAAATACCACTTGAGTACCAGTGTAAGTCCTCTTGCCTTCACCTGCAGCCCAGTCACTAGCACAGAACCTGGTTCTCAGGATATTTCTACCAACCTTGAAAATATAATCCCGACTGAACCCAGAGATAAATGCTCCCCACTTTCATCTATGGGCATAGAATCATTGTGCATCAGTACTTGTAGCAGTGGTAGCTCCTTGAGAATCAGAATGTTTTCCTATATATACTCCAGGCCCCTTGTTTCTGCTCTAGGGAATTATTTTCCAAATAAAATTCCTGCATGTCAGCCATTAGATCCAACTTTGCTTTTTTTGGGGCCCAGGCTAAGATAAAGACCCTGTTCTCTTTTGCCAGGGGCATTCCTACAAAAACAATTTGGATAGAGAAGTGGGGATCCATTGGAGGGAATAAAATGCAGGCAGACGTAAACAGCACAGATCCACCAGGGAAAAGAAGAAGAGAGAGTGCACTTTTGACTGTAAATTTCTTCTCAGCTCAATTTGTGTTAACTCTTTCTTCTTACTAATATTGGCAAATGTTTCCTGCAAATAATTCCATCAAAATCATGCCAACTTCTTCTCTTTTTCTTGTGGAAGACAGAACGAGCATTTCAGCAAATTCCATTTAGTCTTTCTGGCACACAGGTAGATTTGTTAGCATCTCTTGTGTGATCTTGTGATTAATTTTTAGCCAATGGAATGAGCGGAAGTAGTCTTTGAAACCTATATCCTGACCCAGACCTCTTATTTACACTCCTTCTTGGTGTTTCTTCCATCTGGATGACTGAGATGACAGGTCTATGACTAACAAGAGGGCCATATTTGGGATATGATAAAGCAGCAGTTGACTTGGGACCCAGAAGAGTGACAGCATGAAGACAAGCTGCAACTCTCACTGATGAGAGACCATGCTGGAGTGGTATACAACAGAAGCAGGAAGTTCTACTCTACTGAACCATTGCATGTCAAAATCTATTTGTTACTGGAGCTCAGCCCAACTCGACACACCCTTTTTCCTTCCTTCCTTCCTTCCATTTTCTCCCTCCATTCTTTACTTTCTCCCACTCTTCCTCCATCCCTCCCTCTCTTCCTTTCTTCTTTCTTTCCCTCCTTTCTTCCTTCCTCTTCTCCTTCCTTCCTTCCTTCCTTCCTTCCTTCCTTCCTTCCTTCCTTCCTTCCTTCTTTCCTTTTTTTCTTCAGTACTACCAGCATTTCAAAATTCCCATTGTAACTCATAGATTTCCAACTTTGAAGGACCAGGAGAAATTATTCTGTCATATTTGAAATTTAAATATGATTATATTGTTGTTGTACTTTTCCCTTTGGGTTGTAACTTAATAAAGTAATTGAATGTTATATTAAATAATAGTAAATGAACAAGCTAAATATGTAGTAAATAAATACACTCAATTACACTTTCAAGAAATTAATACCTGACACTATGGAGTATTCCTAAGAGGAAGACAGCCAGGTCATTTGCAATTTAAAATTTCTGAAAATTAAAGTCAAATATTTATTTATTTAGTGTCATCCTATTCAACAGAGATAAATAATAAGGCTGGTGATCCTATAATGCTAGAGAAATGCAAAATGTGCACAGGAAGACACAGACAGAAGTGTTCACTGCAGCATGGTTTGCAGTAATAAAATATTGCAAACAAATGGAATGTCCATCAATGGGAAAATAAGCAAGCTGTGATATGTTTGTACAAAGGAATACTGTTCAGAATAGGAAATGAATGAGCTACAGCTACATATATCCTCTTGGACACTTCTCATAAACAGAACTTTGTAGGAAAGGACATGTTGCAGAAAGATGCACGATACATCACAGAAAGTGAACCAATGCACCCTATTATTACACATTGTAAACATGGATGTATATAACAAAAATACAAAAGATGAGTAAGAATGAGAAATAATTTCAGAAAAATTCTGAATTTTTTCAGAAACAATTTCAGGAAAAGCAACGTTTAAGTAAGGAGGCAAGGGAAAAGAAAATAAAAAGCAAATATGATAAAATATTAAAATTTGACAAAAGTTGGGTGGTAAGTACAGCATACTCATGATACTAATCTTTATACTTTTCTATGCTTTTTATAGTTCAAAATTTGTGAAGTATAGGAAAAAGGATGCACATGTATACTTTACATCCATATGGAGAGATGCAAAATGGGATGGATATATTTGTGCAAAGCTCTAACCAAGTGGGAAGCAGGGATATTATACACTTTTTCTTTTAGCTCTTATTCTTAATTTTAATTATTTTTCCATTTGATTTATTTTTTAAAGATATATTTATTCATTTGAAAGGCAAAATTACAGAGAGGCAGAGGCAGAGAGAGACGGAGGTCTTCCATCTGCTGGGTCACTCCCCAGATGGCTGCAATGGCTGGAGCAGAGCCAATCCAAAGCCAGGAGACAAGAACTTCTTCTGGGTCTCCCATGGGGATGCAGGGGCCCAAAAACTTGGGACATCTTCTTCTGCTTTCCCAGACCATAACAAAGGGCTGGATCAGGAGTGGAGCAGCTGGAACTCAAATCAGCGCCCATATGGGATGCTGGCACTGTATGCAGCAGCTTTACCTGCTACACCACAGTGTCCACCCCAGGAATACTATACACTTTTATTTCTTTTTTTTTTTTTTTTTTTTTTTTTTGACAGGCAGAGTGGACAGTGAGAGAGAGAGACAGAGAGAGAAAGGTCTTCCTTTTGCCGTTGGTTCACCCTCCAATGGCCGCCGCTGCAGCCGGCGCACCGTGCTGATCCGATGGCAGGAGCCAGGATCCAGGTGCTTTTCCTGGTCTCCCATGGGGTGCAGGGCCCAAGCACCTGGGCCATCCTCCACTGCACTCCCTGGCCATAGCAGAGAGCTGGCCTGGAAGAGGGGCAACCGGGACAGAATCCGGCGCCCCGACCGGGACTAGAACCCGGTGTGCCGGCGCCGCAAGGCAGAGGATTAGCCTATTGAGCCACGGCGCCGGCCGGATACTATACACTTTTAAGAAGACAAAAAGAAATCCTGCTTGCCACTCAATTAACCCCGCCAAGCTTTTAGGCATAGAAGATTTAGTGTTTCTGAATTTTTGTTTTTGAACAAACTATCTCCTTCAGTAGAGATTTGATTTGGCCTCCACTGCACAGTTTTCAGGAGTATCCAATTATCTCTGCTTCTAGAGAGGCAGGGACTGAACCAATGCCTTGAAATATTATTAGCTATTTTCCCAATTGGAATTTGTTAAGGCAATAGGCATAGCCTGATGCAGGAATGGAGGCAGATGAGAAGTAATTGTGTAGGGTGTGGAAGTCCTGGTGCAGAGTAGCAAACAAGAACGGGAACTACCAAGGGGGAATTTCAGTGGATAACATGATGTAATGGGAAAAAAATTGTGGACCTTGGTTCCAGTCCCTGCTTAGTTCCTAATTTTTGTATCATCTCAGGCAAGCTGCTTACCCCTGAGTCCTTCTTTTGTAAGATGATAGCTACAATATACATTGGTAGGGGATTAAATGAGACAGCATACGTGCGTGATTCACACTCTGCCTCTATCACATGCTAGGTTCCCCTTTTCTTCTGTAGCACTAAGTGATGGCTCAGGTACAGCAGCAAGTGTCCTGGGCTATTGATCAGGAATCCAGGCTGTTTGTCTGGCTTCACAGCAGAAGAAATGCAAAGACAAGGGAGCTATGGCAGCAAGCAGAGGAAGAAAACTGCAGAGAGGAAAAGAGAGAGTGTATGGAATGTGTGTAATGGCCATAGTCTTCCCAGAAGTATATACAGGGTGTTTTCCTGGTTGCTTAGCTACTCTTAACTTTCAGGATTTGATTCTCTCTCTCTGTCTCTCTGTCTCTCTTGGCCTTCAGACCAAAGCTGGCACTCAGAAGTTTAGAAGCCTCTTTTCCCAACCTAATGGGAATTCTACAGAACAGTAACACAAGAGACTTCTAAACAATTTATTTTTCCTCTTTAGTAGCAACATAGTCTGTCCCAAGGCAATAGAATACAGAGGGCATTTGAAGACAAATCATTGGAAGTTTTCCTGTTCCAATTCCCTCTCCTTGCTGTTTCTTGTCTGTGCAGTGCCCCTTGTGTTCAGGGATGGAATGTGAGAAACTGGTCAGTTGTGGAGAGCAGTCCTTACTGCTTGCATATTTAACCCTTCCCTTCCTGACTGCAGGTGAGTTGCCAAGGGTCTCCTTGTAGTTAAAGATTTTCCTGGCAGTGAGGAAAAAAAGCAATCACTATAGAGGCATATGGAGTGAGTTTGGAATTGGCCTCCGTTGAGTCTCAGAAAATCAATATTTCAATATCTGGGTTGGCTCCTTAAGCCCCTGCAGTCTGTACCATGAGGTACCTAACTCAGCCCCTGTGCCCTCAGGAAAAAAATGCATTGTCTCCCAAAACTCAGTCCAACACCAAGTAAATTGCTAATGGTCAGATGGCATTAAAAATTTCTGCAAAATAAGCTGCAGACAGAAGATGCATAAAATACTAGGACATAACTTTGAAGATAAAAGCATGAGAAAATAAACATCAGATGAATACTAGGTGAAAGGAATCTGGCCATTTATATTAATGACAGATAATATAGACTTTAAGGCAAAGACCACGACCAAATATTAGGAAGATCACTGTATAAAGTAAAAAAAAAAAAAAAAAGAATTCAACATGAAGCTGTATACATTTAATTTTATATTAAATTCTTTTGTTTATTTATTTGAAAGAGAGAGAGGGAGAAGGAGAGAATCTTCTATCTCCCTTTGTTGCTTCATATCCCAAATGCTTTCAATGACTGGAGTTAGGCCAGGTCAAAGTCAGGAGGTGGGAACTCAATCCAGGTCTCCCATGTGGATGGCAGGGCCCCAACTACTTCAGCCATCACCTGCTGCTTCCCAGGACACACACAAGCAGGACGCTAGAACTGGAAGCAGAACTGGAGCTTGAACTCAGATAGTCTGCTACGGGGTGTGAGTGTCTTAACCGCTACAAACATTTGTCTCTATAGCAATCTTAAATGACACCTAAAAACTCTTTGTAAAGTAGCCTTCAAATAGGCAAGATTGCAAAAGTAAATTTATAAGGCCGGCGCCGTGGCTCACTAGGCTAATCCTCTGCCTTGCGGCACCGGCACACCGGGTTCTAGTCCCGGTCGGGGCACCGGATTCTGTCCTGGTTGCCCCTCTTCCAGGCCAGCTCTCTGCTGTGGCCAGGGAGTGCAGTGGAGGATGGCCCAAGTACTTGGGCCCTGCACCCCATGGGAGACCAGGAGAAGCACCTGGCTCCTGCCATCGGATCAGCGCGGTGCGCCGGCCGCGGCTGCCAATGGAGGGTGAACCAATGGCAAAGGAAGACCTTTCTCTCTCTCTCTCTCTCTCTCTCTCTCTCTCTCTCACTGCCTAACTCTGCCTGTCAAAAAAAAGTAAAAGTAAAAAAAAAAAAAGTAAATTTATAGATCTATAATCATGGTGGGAAATTTTCACATACCTCTATCAGTAAATGATGAAGAGGATTAAAAATTAGAAAGCTTATAGGACTTTAACAAGATAATCAACAGCTTAAATTTTATAAATGTTGATTTTATATATATATATATATATGACAGGCAGAGTTAGACAATGAGAGAGAGAGAGACAGAGAGAAAGGTCACCCCCTAAATGGCCTCCCTGGCCAGCACGCTGAAGATAATTAATGATAATGTAATTTTTTTTCTTTTCTTTTTTTTCTTTCTTTTTTTTTTTTTTTTGACAGGCAGAGTGGACAGTGAGAGAGAGAGAGACAGAGAGAAAGGTCTTCCTTTGCCGTTGGTTCACCCTCCAATGGCCACCGCGGCCGGTGTGCTGCGGCCGGCGCACTGCGCTGATCCGATGGCAGGAGCCAGGTGCTTCTCCTGGTCCCAAGCACTTGGGCCATCTTCCACTGCCTTCCTGGGCCACAGCTGAGAGCTGGCCTGGAAGAGGAGCAACCGGGACAGAATCTGGCGCCCCAACCGGGACTAGAACTCGGGGTGCCAGTGCCGCAGGCGGAGGATTAGCCTAGTGAGCTGCGGCGCCAGCGATAATATATTTTAAAAACTTTTAGAATTCATACAGAGCATTGTTTTTTTTTTATTTAATGAATGCATTTTTACACAGATACAACTTTAGGAATAATAGTGGTTCTTTCTCACATGTCCCTCACCCCATTCCCATACCACCTCCCATTCCCTCTCCCATCTCCTTCTTCATTATGATCATTTTTAGTATGACTTTATATATAGAGGACCAACTCTATGCTAATCATAGATTTCAACAACTTGCCCCCACACCCACACACAACATATAGAGTACAGTTTGGGGAGAGAATTTACAGTTGATTCTTATATTAGAGCCCTGTTGTAATTGCAAATCAATTCATAATAATATCATTAACATTAACAAAAGAAACATAATGGAGAAGACATCATGGGCCATGTTTGAAAAGTTATAGGCAGCAGAAGGGATTTACAGCAGAGGGAAGCTGAGAAGAAAGAAGTGAAATAAGAGGCATTATAAGCACATGTATAGAGAACAGGCCCTGCAGTCTGTCTAAGGCCTTGGTGGCCTGGCTTGCTGAGATTTTAGAGCAACTGATCCTTATCCAATCCCACTCTATTGAGTCATGCATGAAATTAGACTGGGCTCATGCTGGCTACAGCATCTGAAGAAGTTGCCTACATGTAGTGAACTAACTGAACCCAGTCATCATATAGCGTTTTGGGATGGTTTTTAAAAACATGATGTAAAGTGTATATTATGAAAAAATTATGTATGAAGTTAAATGTTCACACCAAAATAAACTCACTATTACTGTAACATATCAGAACATACTTTCAGTCACTATGGAAGATAAGACATTAGTTTAAAAAAAGCCACTATCAAAGCAACACAAATTGTTCTAAAAATTGACTCAAGAACAAACATCAAATTTGTGATGAAGCTGGGGTGAAAGAACTGTGAAATCACTGTTACTTTATGAAAAAGTGTATGTAGGCAACGCCCTAAAGAAATCAGAAGTTTACAAATGAATAACTCATTCTAAGAAATAATGAGGTAATGTTGAAAATGGAGCCAGCAGTGGCAGATCATTCATGTTAATTATGAAGAAAGAGTTCTTGTTTATGTCCTAATTGAAGAGGCTCACAACAGCCAACACCACAGACACCTCAACTAAGTCAGGTTACATAATTCCCACAGAGAAATTAAAGTGGAATTTTCTTTTTGGTTGATGGATGCCAAAACTGTTGCAACCAGAACACTACAGACAAGAGCAGAGCTTTCAATGGAAGTATTAAGCAAGTATGATCAAAATCCTGCAGCATTTCTTTAAAGAACTGAAGCAGAAATTGAAACATGGCTTAACCAATACAATCCTGAAGACAAAACAATCAAAGCAATGGCTATCAAGAGGTGGAAATGGTCAAGTCAAAGCAAAGGCAGACCCATCCGGAGCAGACGTCAGGGCAACAATATTTGGGAATCTCAAGGTAATTTTCTTGTTGACTTTCTGGAGGGCCAAAGAATAACATCGGCTTATTAGGAAAGTGTTTTGAGAAACTGAGCCAAGGCTTTAGCAGAGAAATTCCTGGGAAGCTTCTGCCAGAGTTCTTTTCCATATGCCAATGTTCCTGCTCATTCTTCACATCCACAAGGGCAATTTTATAAGAATTTCAATGGAAAATCATTAGGCATACACTTTACAGTGTTGATTTGGCTCCTTCTGACTTATTTTTTGTTTTCTAATCTTTTTTTTTTTTTTTTTTTGACAGGCAGAGTTAGACAGTGAGAGAGAGAGAGAGAGAGAGAAAGGTCTTCCTTTTTCTGCTGGTTCACCCCAACAGTGGCCGCTAGGGCCAGCGTGCTGCAATGATCCGAAGCCAGGAGCCAGGTGCTTCCTCCTGGTCTCCCATGCATGTGCAGGGCCCAAGCACTTGGGCCATCCTCCACTGCCTTCCCGGGCCACAGCAGAGAGCTGGACTAGAAGAGGAGCAACCGGGACAGAATCTGGCTCCTCAACCGGGACTAGAACCCGGGGTGCTGGCGCTGCAGGCGGAGGATTAGCCTAGTGAGCTGCGGTAGAGCGCTGGCCATTGTTTTCTAATCTTAATAAACCTTTAAATGAAACACATTTTTCTTCAGTTAATAACGTAAAAACAGACTGCACTGACATGGTTACATTCTCAGAAGCCTTAGTTCTTTACGGACAGACTAAATGACAAGTACAAATATTTAGAAAATGTCTTGAATTTGTTGGAGCTTTTGTTGAGATGCTAGGTTTATGTTTTTACTTTTATCTTTTAATTCCCTTTCACATTAATATTTTGAAATCACTTTTTCAGTAGGTCACATGACCTCAAGACAATATTCACAGCAGTCTATGCTCAGGTCTGCATGGGACTTACTAAGGATACAGCAGCTGGGCTCCCTGAAGGTTGATGTAACCATTACTCTCTTAGACATTCTCATTTACAACTGTGCTGGGTCCTAGGGTGTGGAAACTGGCCCTTCCATTGGTTCTGGAAAATGTACTGTGCATCCTGAAAGAACTCACACATTGAAGGATCCTTTAGAAAAAGGAATCTAGTTCAATTTACTGAAGCAATATTTGTGTTTGGTCTTTTGTTCAATCCAAGTGCCCTACTAAAATTTGTTGTCATGTTGGACTTTTCCTTCCCAGAAAACCATTGAGGGGATGCTTTTTGAGGGGGAAAAATGGATTATATGAGGACAAAGGATAGGATGTGCTTATTAAGCTTTAAATCAATAGAATTACTAAACTGATACATTCAGAGGTTCTAAAGAAATTATTCATCTTAATTTTTGGAAGCTCTTAAAAAATGAGGAAATTTTATCTTCTCCCTGGTAGCTTTAGTCTCAGGTTGATAGTTGGAAAGTTGAAATTTTTCAGTAGAAATTTTGGGTAATTTTCCCATTTCTCAACTGAAAAACATAGAGAAATATGTAGTAGATGACAGTACAGTACAATTGGTAGGAATTTCAATTAACTGGGTAAGCAGGGCTTTTTGTAGGTCCACATTTGCTCAATATTTTAATCTATTTTCTATTACTTGTATAAAGGTAAAATATTCTTATACTTATCAAAATTTCAGGTAGCCTAAGCCTTGAAAGAATAGCTAATATAGTCGAATCATAGGATTTATTCCAAGGTGATCCTCATTTCAAATACACATTAGATAATGAGTTAGCAAACTGCTAATTCCAGAATAAACAAAACTTATCTGAAACAACTTACTTTACTAATCAGATATCTAGTACACATCCACTACCATGGCTTAAAATGAAATATATATACAATACCAGCTCTTGGTAAGGATATGAAGTAATTAGAAATCTTATACATTGCTAGCAGGAATGAAAAATTATACTGTCACTTAGAGAGCAGCTTTTTATTTTCTTACCTACCTAAAAACACAGCTAGCATTGGACAAAGAATTCTGCTCCAAACTATTTATGGAAGAGAAATGTGAACATTTGTTCATATAAAGACTTTTACAAAACTATTTATAGTAATTTCATTCATCATAACCCCAAATGCTTAATTGCCCAGACAGGTTGATGAGTAAACCTACTTGTTTTCTGTGCATAAAAAGACATGGTGGTTGACAGTGAGAAGGAAAAATTTACTGATTTATGCAGCTATATGAATAAGTCTCAAAAGCATGTCAAGTACAAGGAAACAAAAAGAGTTCATATGTTTGATTTCATTATATCAGACTCTAGACAAGATAAATATAATCTGGTAAGGACACAGAGAAGTTCAGAGGTTTGCCTGAGGCTGGGGTGGCAAGACTGACTGTTAAAGTCATAGAGATGTTTGTGAGGTGTTAACATTTTTCTCTATTTTGACTAGGACACTGATTAAATGACCAGATATTTTTGTTAAACTTTGTCAATCTGTGATTATAAAATATGTATTTTTTTGTGGGGAGCAACTTGGACTAGACTGTTACTGGAATTAAGACTTATTCTATGCATCTGCTCTCCCACAATATGGCGCTGGGAGAGGAGGAAATAGCTTCTACACAGCTGCCTCCAGTTCAACCAATAAACAGCAGGACCTGCTCCTGATTGGAGGAGAGCAGCGTACTCGGCGTGTGGGTAGCAGAGTTGGGATTGGTGGAAGAGGACTATAAAGGAGGAGAGAGACAACATGCACCAGGAACATCTATCTGAAGGAACACCTGTGTAGCCCCCGAGAGAGCCGGCCGGCGGTGTGCCGCTCCCCCGTGGAAGTGGGGAAAGTGGCAGGGGGAACCGCCCTTCCACGGAGGTGGAAGGATTGTAGCCAACCCGGGAAGAACCAGCAGCAAACCCGGGGAGGGCCGAGCAGACAAAAGAACAATGCAGGGTCCTGTGTCGTTCCTCCGCGAAGAGGGGGAGCGACATTTTTTGTGTGTAAATTATGCCTTAATATAGCTTTAAAATTGTATTATTGTAGAACTCTAAGAAAAATAGGAAACAAACCAATAAAACATGCAGTAGTAAAAACAGAAGCTGTATTAATGTTCTTGTGATAAAGGCTTTTAGTTGTTAGAAGTGGGAGCAAGAAACAGAAGTTGAAAAATGACTGGAAGGGTTGGCACTGTGGCATAGCAGGTAAAGCCACCACCTGCAGTGCCAGTATCCCATATGGGCACCAATTTCAGTCTTGGCTGCTGCACTTTTGAGTAGAAGATGGCCCAAGTCCTTGGGCCCCTGTACTCACATGGGAGACCTAGAAGAAGCTCCTGGCTCCTGGTTTTGGATCAGCACAGCTCTGGCCATTGTGGCCATCTGGGGAGTGAACCAGTGGATGGAAGACCCCCTCTCTTTCTCTGCCTCTGCCTCTCTGTAACTCTACCTTTCAAATAAATAAATCTTAAAAAAAGCAAAATGACTTGAGCTGAAGAGTAATGAACAAACTCTTGATATATGTCAATGAATGTAATTAAGTGGACATTAATACCAAAACCACATTTCTACCATAAATTCAGAGAATGTCAGATATTCATATTACCCTTGAGGCCTAAAGGATATTGATTAGGGTCTACAATAACAATACTAATAATTATGGAGTTAATTATCATATTTGATAATTGATATAATAATTTGATAATTGTCACATGATAATACTTGTATGTTTTAGTAAATAATATACTTATATGTCCACATTAAGATTTCCTGAAGTATATGCATGGTTTCTTATTAGAAGATAACAATGCTGGCACAAAATAACAACTGAATATGTTTTTCTCATGTGAGATAATATGCTTACATTTCACATGCCTGTGAATTATTCTGTCAAGTAAGGTCTTACTCTTTATCACAAGAATTTAAAAATTTTTAAAAAGACATCATGTCATGGAATATGAAATTCAGAAGATAATTTAGATAAAATCACAGACTGATCTCTATTGACTATGTTAAAATTTTCTCTGCTGAGCGCCAAATAAGAATTATATATTGGTTCTCCTCAATTTGAACAATCAAAAGAGACTTCAACGTTTTACTCTAACTTTGAAATGCACACCTGTATGGGGATAATTTTAAGGATTCATTTTATACTGCATTTATAAATTTTCAGTGTCTTTGCGGGATAGCACCAACATGAAACAGAAGCCAGCTTCTGGTATGCTGTGGACATTGCCGACTCTAGGTTTTCTTTGAGTTTCTAAATCTTCTTATGGCAAAGTACAAATAAAAAATGAAAAAAAAAAAAAGAAAAAAAACCAACATACTGTGCTTGTTGGGCAGTTCATATGGATTTTAGAATAAAGCCATTGGTGGTGATGATGTTTCCTAATTATGCTTGAGAACCTGATGTACAGTTTCAAGAATGGCCTTAGGTTATGCTGCCTAGCTTGAATTCTAAAAATTGTCCAATTGCTAAACCAAACATACTCCAGGTTTGCCAAGGAAAATAATCTATTTTCCTGCTTCCTCTGCTCCATCAGGGTACAAAACATAAAATAAGCCAAAATTCCTCCACAGTGGGCTTGCAATCTTAGGGAGACCATTATTTTCTATGCAGAAAGTTAAATGTTTTTTCCAGAACCAATTTTCTTGCTGACCACATTGAGCATTGAGAAATCAGTGGGAGTCTTTTTGGAAAAGATTGAATTGATGGAGGAATTTGGCATGAGAAAACAGGAAGTGGGTTTCTATTTGCTGTATAAGGCCAAGCGAGAATGGGACTTCTAGACCACATTGTGAAAGGTGTATGAATAATCTCTGGAGACACTAACTGTTCCTTTTTGGTGCTTATGTAAACCAAAGCAAGGTTTCTCCATTACTCCTCATTGGGGACAAATCTAGGCTCATGCTGATGGGTTTTTCTGCATTTTCTCTCTTTTCAAGGAAGAGGAGGATCAACTTGGGAAAGACCAATTCAACACTTTTAAGAAGTCTTTGGACCAAACATATTTCATCCATTAGGGTAATGTTTTCCTCAGGCTTGTCCAGGAATAAATCCCAACCCTCACCCCTTAAGATCCCAAAGACACAGCTGATTTGTTTTCAGTTGGGGCAATGAACTGTTTAAATGGGAAACACATGTCCACTTGGTCTGGCAAGGACATGCTAGGAAGCTTCTTGTTTATGAGGCCCCCACTCAGCAATAATCTGACAGCCACAGAAAGACTAAACAAGCAAGTAGCAATTAACTCCTAAATAAGAATTCTTCCCAGGAAGATAGTGCGTTTAATTTCCATGTAGACACTCATTACCTAATACGACTTGAAAACACTCTTTATTTTAAAAAGGAGGAAGTGCTGTTAAAAACCTTATATTTTATTTAAAAACCTTTTCTTTATTTGGAACACAAACCATTTGATCTAACTGCACTGTTCAAATGCTCATTCCCCACTACTGTTCCATGTCTTAGGTACTGTGGCCATGTAGGCTTTTTTTTTTTTTTTTGTTTTTGTTTTTTTTTTTTGACACACAGAGTTAGAGAGAGAGACAGAGAGAAAGGTCTTCCTTCCATTGGTTCACACCCTAAATGGCTGCTACAGCCAGCGCGCTGCGCGGATCTGAAGCCAGGAGCCAGGTGCTTCTTCCTGGTCTCTCATGCGGGTGCAGGGCCCAAGCACTTGGGCCATCCTCTGCTGCCCTCCACAGCAGAGAGCTGGACTGAAAGAGGAGAACCGGGAGTAGAACCCAGGGTGCCGGTGCCACAGGTGGAGGATTATTCTAGTGAGCTGTGGCGCCGGCTGCATGTATGCTTTTTTTAAAAAAAAATTAATTATTATTTGAAAGGCAGAGTTACTGGGGATATGGTGGAGAGGGAAAGAGATTCCATCAGCTGGTTCACTCAAGTGGCTACAGTGGCCAGGAATGGGCCAGGCTGAAGCCAGGAGCCTGGAACTTGGTCTGAGTCACCCAGTCTGAGTGGCAGGGGCCCAAGCACTTGGGTCATCTTCCATTGATTTTCCAGGCACATTAGCAGGGAGCTGGTGTGGCCCGGGAGTGCAGCGGAGGATGGCCCAAGTGTTTGGGCCCTGTACCCCATGGGAGACTGGGAGAAGCACCTGGCTCCTGCCTTCGGATCGGCATGGTGCGCCGGCCACAGCACGCTGGCTGCGGCTGCCATTGGAGGGTGAACCAACTGTCTCTCTCTCTTACTGTCCACTCTGTCTGTCAAAAAAAAAAAAAAAAAAGCACTCAGTGGGATGCCAATGTTGCAGGTGATGGCTTGTTAAATAATATGAATGTCACATTATTTACATACTACCCAAAAATGTTTTGAATACTAGTTATAGTTAGAACTAATAGAACTATTGGTTTCTAGTTCTTTGTAGTATAACCAAAAGGTACATATTATTTATTGGTAGTAAATATTGATCTTAAGTATAATTCATTAAATAAATATTTTAATATATATAGTAATGAATAAAGACCATATGAAGGTTATTGGAAATACTTTATGAATAACAAATTCCAAAAGTAATTTGGAATTCCTAAGAATTCTCAGAAATCTTGATTTCTTGCTTCCTAAATCTCTAAGATTAACACATTTCAGATTTTGGAGGACTGGTTTTAGGTGAATTTAGGAAGCAATGTCTTGCTAGATGGAACACTCGGTCCTTATATTAAGTGATCAAGGAAAGAATGGTGAAAATACTTTGAACTTGGTAATCTGAAGAACTAGAAATAAGCCCTCCTTCAGATATTTGACTTTGGGGTGGCCTCGGGCCAGCCAGTTTGCCTCCTTACACTAAATTACAATATGCAAATACTAATACCTACTGGATGATTGATAGGATAAGGTCAAACTGGTTAGAAATTACACTTTGTGCCCTTTTAGGCACTCTAGATAAATAATGGGCATAATTTCAGGCTAATTTTCTCAAGTAATCATTGTTAAATTTTGTATGCCTATGTTTAAATTTTGGAAAAGCAATTACTGGAGTTAATAATATTACTTACTAAAATTTTAATCATATGCAATAATTAATAAAGATTGTAAAGCATGTTAGAAAAACTTCAAGGATAAAACTGGTAGATTGGTAGAAATGGCATTCCAGTTCCAATACTCTGTCCATTGTAAAGTATCTTCCCTGTGTACAAAATAGAATCAAGAAGTGATGTGGTGAATACTTGATGGAGTTCGAGTTCCCTTAGGTATTAATGATTATCTCCAGCTAGATTCTGTGTTCAGTGAGCTTTCTTTGCTCAACAACAAAATGGAAAAATACAAAAAAAGAATATCATCCAGAACAGAAAATCAACATCAAATGTAGCCCAAGAATTCTACCAAATAGTTAAGGTCACTAGGACACCCTAGCCATACAATTTTTCCAGTATTTTCAAACTTCAGTCGTGTAAGCACCATTTTATAGTAACATCTGCTTACCACTTGTACTCTTATTTACTTAATATTTTTCTTTAATTTGGCCCATTTTTAAACTGAGCTTTGTCCCAAACAATAATAAACATGAAATTATTGATTGATGTGCAAATTATATTTCCCTAAACCACATTTACATAGCAATTACATATATCATAACACATTGGTATATAACCATAACACTAAACAAATGTCCATCTGTGTGCCATCTAAAATCATCTCAGCATCACTGGTCCACACTTTGGGAAGACTTGGGCCATTTTCACTGACTTTACCAATGCAGCCTGAAGGAAAATCTCTTGTCTTAAAGGGAAGATAATGGGGCCTTGCACTCAGAAAGGTCTTGCACCTGGTTTAAGGCTGTGCTGTCACCTTGTTGAAATTCCAAGCAGTTTTTGAACACGAGGCCCTGTTTCTATTTTTTACCACATCTTGAAAACTATATAGGCAATCCTGAAGGAATAAAGAAATTAAAGTGTTGGCATCAGAACATGGCTCAGTTGTGATGCCAAAATTTGTTTTTCATTAACAATTCCTTTACAATGAATCATTAAATAAATATAAAGAAATTATCAGTATAATTTTATTTTTAAAAAGGTTTATTTGTTTTGAGAGTCAGAGTTAGAGAGAGACAGGGAAAGACAGACAGAGAGAGAGAGAGGATCTTCCATCCACTGGTTCACTTTCCACATGGTCACACCAGCCAGGGCAGGGCCCGGCCAAAGCCAGGACCCAGGAGCTTCATGCAGGTCTCTCACATTGGTGGCAAGGGCCCAGGCACTTGTGCCATCTTCCGCTGCTCTTCCTAATCCATTAGCAGGGAGCTAGATGGGAAATGGAGCAGCCAGGACCTGAACTGGTGCCCTTATGTGATGTTGGCATTGCAGGCCACGGCTTTACCCGCTGTGTCACAACACCGGCCCCAAAAAACCATCACTTTTAAACTGTGCAGGACATCCATGAAGCTAAAAAAAATTACATATTTGTTATCTGATGCTAGACCTTGTAGTCAAGTTAGGGAGGGGATATGACTAATATTCATTGGACAATTAAATATTCTAGAGTTGAGAGCAAAGTTGTATATTATCAGTTTAGAAGAGAAAGACATCATTGAGGGCAGAAACAATTGGAGCGTAGGTAAAATGGAGAGATTTGAGATACTCAACAGTGCACACATGTATTTTTACTAATGTCTCCCTGAAACCTGTCTTGTAAAGCCTTTCAGTGTCTAGTCCCAACCTCTCTCTCCAGCTTTCTTCCAGCCCCATCTCCCCAAACACAGAGCTGTGCTTAACATTAACAAAATGCATCAATGGAAGCTTAAAGACCAGATTTTTAGGTATTTAAAAGTTAGGAAGGGGCTGGCGCTGTGGCATGATGGGTGAAGCCGCCGTCTGCAGTGCTGGCATCTCATAAGGACACCAGTTCAAGACCTGGCTGCTTCACTTCCAATCCAGCTCTCTGCTATGGCCTGGGAAAGCAGTCGATTATGACCTGAGTGCTTGGGCCCCTGCATCTGTATGGGAGACCGGGAAGAAGCTCCTGGCTCCTGGCTTCAGATCGGCCCAGCTCTGGCCATTGTGGCCATTTGGGGAATGAACCAAAGGGTGGAAGCTCTCTCTCTCTCTCTCTCTCTCTCTGCCTCTCTGTAAGTCTGCCTTTCAAATCAATAAATTAACCTTTTAAAAAAAGTTAAGAAGAAATGTAACAAAGTGCGAAAAAAAATACCACCAAAAACCCAGTGTGTCCTTTGTGGATTGATCCTATCTTTATAACCATCTGGAAGGTTAGGATCCAATTTACAATTGTTTTGACTGTTGGCAGTGTGTGTATGTGTGTGTGTTGGGGTGAGGATAGCTGGTTCCTCATCCACCAGCCTTTCGGCTGCTCTCCTTCTCTTCCTACAGCCAGCTCTGGCCTGCCATGCAAGGGAGCTCCTGCATACTACATAGTCTCCAGCTCACACGTCCAAGCTGGTACACACTTGCACGGATTGCTGCCCAGCCCAGTAAACGAGTGTCTGCATCAGCAGCAGCATCCCCTTTAGCAGCATAGATTTTGGGAAAAGTTCACAGCAGGGCTTAAGTGGGTGTAAGGGTTGTGTGGGTAGGGAACTCTGGATCCCACAACCTCAAATGTAGTCAGCAAAGAGTGGTGGTGGTGGCAGAGGTTGGCTCTAATGACCTGGTTTCTCTTGCCCAGACTTCTTTTGTTTAGTATTTATTTATTTATTTTGAAAGTCAGAGTTCCAGAGAGAAAGGGAGATCTGGAGAGAGATGGATCTCCCCTCCGCTGATTCACTCCCCATCTGGCTGCAACGGCCAGGGCTGGACAGGCCTAAGTCAGGAGCCAGGAGCTTCATCCAGGTCTCCTACGTGACTGGCAGGGACTCAAACACTTGGGCCATCTTCTGCAGCTTTGCCCACACCATTAGCTGGAAGCTGGATCAAAGTGGAGCAGCAGGGACATGAACCAGCGCCAACATGAGATGGCAGCATCACAGGTAGCGTCTTTACCTGTTGCACCACAACACCAGCCCTGTCCATAGACAGGAAGGAGTGCAGTGGAGGAGGGCTGAAGTTTGGCCTTCTGACTCACAGAACCTAGGACAGGTATTCCCAGTGTACCCTATGTTTTTCCTTCTTGCAATTTCTCCTTGTCCCTGAAGAGTTTTATTTTGGACATATCTTCGTCTTTACATGTTACTCCCTCTGTATTTCTTTTTCACTTAGATTACACTCAGTCATCCAGATGCTTGGTGTCATGTGGATAAGCCTCCAGATGATTGACTGAATTTTTCAGTTTTCATCAGAATGATTGGCATCGAGTGTATATGGCCTTGTGTTGTAATCCCTTGTACCCTTACCACTGTGGATTCAAAATGTTACTATTACAGGCCAGATTGCTTAGCAAGTTATTAATGGGATGCAGGATTCTTCATCATACACTACAAATGTGAAAGCTGACAAATTCAATGCCAAAGGTGACTTCAATTCATCAGTCCTCATTGTCATTATCAACTAGTATTTATTAGGTATTCACATGTGCAAAGCATATTTTCAAATGACAGACATCATAACAAAAATTAGCTGATGAGTTTTTGTTTTTAAGTTATGCAATCGACTTTTCCACCCCCTACCAATCTCTTTTATAAGAATTCTGCCTACAGAGAGTTCAAAGTATATACTATGTATCGATAATTATAATCTCATGCACTTCATGGAAGTCTTCTGTTTTCCCGATTTCCCATCCTTTGTTTTGCCCTGTCTTTCAGGATTCCACTTATTGGGTTATAATATTCTGCCACTTGACTTGGGTAGCCAAGGTACAGTCAAAACCATTTTCTGAGAATCCAAATTCCATGCTCCTCCTTGCCTCTAACACTTGATGATTTAAGGAAAATCATTTAACAGCTCAGAGGCTCAGTTTCTTGATTTTTAATTAGTGATATCTGCCCTACAGAGTTGTTCTAAGGATTAATGAAGTAACATATGAGAAACTCCTAAATAAAACAAACATGCTAGGGATTATTACTGTTTGCTTTAAGTGTTTACTTTCATTTGGTGTGGAAGAGTCCCCCTTTTTTTAAGGATTTATTTATTTGTTTGAAAGTCAGAGTTACAGAGAGAAAGGAGATACAATGAGTGAGTGAGTGTGTGTGTGTGAGAGAGAGAGAGCAAAGGGGGGGGAGAGAGAGAGAGAGAGAGAGAGAGATTGATTGAGGGAGAGAGAATCTTTATCTGCTGGTTCACTCCCAAAAAGGCCACAATAGCAAGAGCTGGGTTGGTCTGAAGCCAGGAGCCAAGGACTTCTTCCGGGTCTCCAACATGGGTCTCCAACATGGGTCCAAGGATTTGGACCATCTTCTGCTGCTTTCCCAGTGCCATCAGCAGGGAGCTGGATCCAAAGCAGAGCAGCTGGGACTTGAACATCCCATATGGGATGCCGGCACTGCAGGTGGCAGCTTTACCTGCTATGCCACAGCACTGGCCCTTCTTCTACCAGTCTTAGGTGATGTCTTAGGTATCATCCTTTATGGTATCCAGATGTAATAGCAAAACAGTGAAAAATCAATACAAGCTTAATAAACATCAAGGATGATGATTTTGATGGGGGAATTATAATCTTTTAAGCACAGAAGGCAAATTCAGAGCTTGAAAGTTTCCAGCAGTGTCCAAGGAGATTCCAGGACATCAGATGCGAATTCCAAAGCTCTGCATGCCACCATGGACTGCCCTGTCCTCCCCAGTTAAAGCTCTCCCTGTGGGTTATAAAGTGAGACCCAGCTTTTCGTGTGCTTTTATGTGGCTCTCATGATGGAAGGGCTGAAAAGCATCAAAGAACTGGCTCAGGCTGGTGGGTCCAAGTGGTGCCTCCCTGAGCTCAGGCCAAAGAATCTCTCTGGACAGAGGCCTCTGGGCCAATCCCTGCTGTTCCCTGCAGTGCTTTGGTAAAAGATGAGTGGCCAACGATTATAGAATTGTTCCTATTGCCTGAAGCAATGGCATGAGCAAATGTGCTCCCATGGACTTTTTATTTATTTAATTTAATTTAATTTTATTTTTTAACAAAACATCTTTGGCCAAGCATTTCCCTCAGGTTCTGGAGAAATTTACAACCTAAACAAATAAAAAGGCTCTCTTCGAGGGGACAATATGACCACCTATTATGGAATTGACAGAGTAAGATTTCAGGAAGATACTTTGATGAGAACTACTCCAGGAGAAGGCCAGATTGCTTAGAGGCGGTTATTTTAATTGCACAACAATACCACATGGTGGCTCCAGGAAGAACTGCATTGAGAGTCTAACCTGTCTAAAACGAGTTCAAGGCCTTTTCCCAAGGTATTATGTGAATGTCATAAAACACACACTGTGAAAGATGGAGATTTTTGCTGAATATCAGAATTAGTTTTTTAAATGTTTCAAAGAGGCATTTTGGAGGGTATGTGTGCAGTTCAGTGGTTAAGTCAGCACTTGCATCCCATATCTGAAAACTTGGTTGGAGTCCCAGCTACTTTGCTTCCAATTAAGCTTCCTGGTTATGGGCACCCAAGAGGCAGCAGTTGATGGATCAAGTACCAGGGTTCTGCCCACCTGTGTGGGAGACCCAGATTGAGTTCATAGCTCCTGGCTTTGGTCTTGCATACCCTGGCTATTGTGAGCATTTAGAGATTGAAACAGCAGATAGAAGATCTCTCTCTTGTCTCTCTGTGTCACCGTGCCTTTTAATGAAAATACATTAATTTTTATTAACAGAAAGACAACAGATTTCATAGCTACAGTTCTAAGAAGATAACCGTACTTTCCCTCCCTCAGTGTCCTCCTTGCTTTATTCCATTTTTTTCTATGATTTTTCAAAAATTTAAGTCCAGTATACACAGGCTCAATGTACCATTATTCATAATATTTAACATGTAAGAAACAAAAGTAATACCGCAAATCTGTAGGAGTATAAACAAGGGCTAAAAACAGCAATCAAATCTCAAGATGTCCACTTCACTCTTTTACATTTTTTATTCTATATTAACTACTACAGATCAGAGAAAACATGTGGTATTTACTTTTGTGGGACTGGCTTATTTTTACTAAGCATAATGGTTTCTATTTGCATGCATTTTGTTACAAAAGACAGGATTTCATTCTTTTTTATGGTTGAGTAGTATTCCATAGTGTTTATGCCACATTTTCTTTATCCAGTCATTGGTTGGTGGACATTTTCGTTGATTGCATATCTTAGCTATTGTGAACTGAGCTAAAATAAACATGGGGGTACAAATAACTCTTTCATATGCTGATTTAATTCATTTGCTAAATTCGTAGGAGTAGGATGGCTGGATCATGTGGTATCTATGCATTCAGATGTTCGAGGACTCTCCATACTGTCTTCCACAATGGTTGCACTATTTTGCATATTAGGATACCCTTTCCCCCCACGTCCTCAGTGGTATTTATTATTTTTTTGATTTTTGGATGATAGCCATTCTAACTGGGTGACATGAAGCCTCATTGTGGTTTTTATTAACATTTCATTGTCATTTTATTTGTTTCTAGGAAATTTTTGACTTTCCTTCTGATTTCTGCTATGACTCACTGTTCATTCAGGAGCATGTTGTTTAGATTCCATTTGTTTTTGTACTTTCTACAGTTTCTTAAGTTGTTAATTTCCAGTTCATTCTATTGTGGTCAGCATTGCAAACATTCAAAAGTTGGAGCAGCACCTGATTTGAAAATTCAAACCAAAATAGCTACTTCAAAGAGTCATTAGAATGAAGACAAGCTCATGGGTAAGCAGACAGTTGTACATGGCAGATTTTTAATAAGTATTTGTTATTGCATGAAGATATAACTGTAAAACATTTTCTTGTAGTTTTCATTTGAAAACATGGGAATGCAGGTGTTTTCAAAACCTGCAACATAGACAGAAGTATTAAAATAAAATTCTCTCTTTTTATATTAACTCTTTGGCTCTTTCTTTTGATCTTTTCCCTTATCCGTTCTTGAGGAAGAACTTCCTTGTATTGTGCTTATATAATTTTTCTTGCCTGTCTCTTTAACATCTACTACATGATATCATCACCTTGCTCATAGCATTATGAATTGTGAAATAGTCCCAATCTTTTGCCTTTTTTCCATTTTATTAATAAACATCTCAAATTAACTTTCTTCTCCTATTTTCTCACTATGTACTCTTAAAACTGGCTTACCAACCATTATGTTACAGAAACTAAATATACTCTTGATTCTTCAAAGACTATAATCATCCAATTTTAAGGACATATAAAATAATATTTTTAGTTTATTTTTTGTGAAACATTTTATGTTACAAGTCCTGAGCCACAGTTTTTAGTTTCATGATATGAAGTGAGTCTCTCTAAAACTCTTTGGACATAATTTACTTATACATGCACACACACACACAAACACACATTTCATAAGATTTTGAGAATAAAATGAGATGGATCACAGGTGCTAGAGTTCCTAGAAGATTGTGAAGTGTTGAACTCATATTAAGAATTATTTCTTGGGACTGGCACTGTGGCATAGCCAGTAAAGTAACTGCCTATGGTGCTGGCATTTTCACATGGGAAGCAGTTTGAGACCTGGCTGCTCCACTTCCAATCCAGTTCTCTGCTAATGTGCCTGGGAAAGCAGTGGAAGATGGATCAAGTTCTTGGGCCTGTGCACATACCTGGGAGCCTCGGAAGAAGCTCCTGGTTCCTGGCTTCATATTGGCCCATCTCCAGCTATTTTTTTTAGAGTAATTGTGTATTAATTACAGAGTTCAACCAATAGTTTTAAGTAGAACATAAAATGCAACTTTTGTATTGTTGTGGCTTCCCCCCCAACCCCCCTCCCTCCCGTGGCCCTCCCCTCTCCCACTCCCTCTCCCATCCCGCCCTTTATTATGTTTCATTTTCAATTACCTTCATATACTGAAGATCAACTTAGTATATACTAAGCAGGGATTTCAACAGGCTGCACTCACACAACCGAACCAGGTATAGGGTATTGTTCGACTAGTAGTGTTGTTTTTGAGTTTCATAGTTAAACACATTAAGGACAGAGATCCTACATGGGAAGCATGTACCCAGTGACTACTGTGGTTGATTTAACAATTGGCACTCTTATTTATGATGTCAGCAGTCACCCGAGACTCTTGCTATGAGCTGTCTAGGCTATGGAAGCTCCTTGAGTTCACCAACTCTGAACTTGTTCAGTCAAGGCCATATCACAGTGGAGGTTCCTTCCTCCCTTCAGAGAAAGGCGCCTCTTTCCTTGATGGCCTGTTCCTTCTGCTGTGGTCTTGTTCACCAGGATCTTTCATTTAGATTGTTTTTTGCCACCGTGTCATGGCTTTCCATGCCTATGAGACTCTCATGGACCTTTTAGTCAGATCCGAATGTCCCAAGGGTTGATTCTGAGGCAGGAGTGCTGTTTTGGGCATTTGCCATTCTATGCATCTCCAGCTATTGCAGCCATTTGGGAATGAACCAGTGGATGAAAGATCTCTCTCTCTCTCTGCCTCTCTCAGTCTCTCTCTTTCTCTGTAACTCTACTTTTTAAATAAATAAATCTTTAAAAAAAAGAATTCTGCTTATATTGCTTCTATCATGGACACAATATTAATTAGAAAAACCCTCCTCTGAAGACCTCACTCTGTACTATTCGAGGATGATCTGTGGAAGATAATTTAAAAATTGACAGATAACTGCCAAAAGTCCCAAGATAAAACATTTTTGGAAAGTGTAGGATGGAGTGAGCATGTTGGGGTGGACAAAGATTAATGACTCGATTACTCTTTGTAGAAGTGTTAAGGAATGATATAGATATGAGACTAGACCATTATATAGAATGTAAGTGGTAGATAAGAGCAACGGCATTAAGGAAATTCCAAGCATTTAGCCCTGTAGGATATATATGGTACAGTAGACAGAGAAGACACTGGAAATTATCCATGAGCTGTGTTGTTCTGGAAATATATTCCATTATTAATTGTTCTCATTTCATACCCATAAAGCTCTAGAATCGCTATACAGGTAATTGTGTGTAGGCATTTTCTTAGTGTTTCCTGCTACATTTTAATAATAATTTATTTTTCTTCCATTTTAAATGTTTTTACTTATCTATTTGCCACAAAAGTTTGTGTAGAATTGATATTTCTTACTTACTTTTAAAGACTTTTTATTTATTTATTTGAGAGGTAGAGAGTGAGAGGGAGAGACAGAGAGAAAGGTCTTTCATCCCTTGGTTCACTCCCCAAATGGCTGCAATAGCTAGAACTAGACAAATCAGAAACTAAGAGCCAAGAACTTCCTCCAGGTCTCCCACGTGGGTGCAGGGGCCCAAGCACTTGTGCCATCTTCCACTGCTTTTCCAGGCCATAGCAGAGAGCTGGATTGGAGCAGCTGGGACATAAACTGGTGCCTGTATGGGATGCTGGTACTACAGGCAGAGACTTAGCCTACTATACCACAGCACCAGCCCCCTTTTCTTCCAATTTCTTGCAAGAGAATTTTACTGGGGGGAAATTTTGCTTCTTCCTTGCCCCAGAAAACTTTTAGCAATCTCTGGAGGAGACATTTTTGGTAGCCACAATTGGTAAACTACCAATGGTGTCTGATAGATGAGTTGAGATGTTATACATCTTACACTGCACAAGCAGCCAGCACCACACAACTATCACCCAGCCTCAAATGTCAATCATATGGGAGTTGAAAAACTCTGTTTTAGGAGAATCTCCTTTAACTCCACTCCTGCGAGGGGCACTCTGGCCATGATTTGATTGAATTATGGAACTGCCACAGTTTATTAGCTCATACGTCAATACCCTCCACAAGACTACTTTGCATTTTATTTTTTCTGATGGCTTGTGTGGTTTCTGCTTCCAGAAAGACTCTTTTGAGTTTTTGATTGAAATAGGGGGAGGCTGGAGGCAGAGTTTGAACAAGTGTTCTACATGAAGCTTTAGTAAGACGCTGTGTTAGAGGTGTTGGTGATAAATGGGAGCCATGAAAACACGGCAGTTTCATTGCTAAGGTAATTTAACCATCATCAAACTCTGCTTATGGAAATCCAAACTACCTAAGATTTCTGAAAACTTTTTTGCAAGAGGTGGGACGGAGGGTTGGACTGATATTCTAGTGATTACATCTGCTTTTGTTCAAACTGTCTATATTTTACACCACACTGACCCAGACATTAAACAAAGCATCCTCCCTCTGAGGGAATCTGTTCCCACAGAGCATGCATGTAGATTAGTGTTTGGGGGTAACCAGGAGACAGAGGAGGGCTTTATACTGCACAAATGGAAACTGTGTTTAATTATATGTTAGGCTTTCCCATTCCTAGAATGTCTGTCTCTCCCAGAAACTTCCACTGGTTCTTAGCTTCACATAAACTCCAGCCTGGCATTAACTCCTCATTTATGCTGCCATTTTCTCTCCTCCCCTTGTCATGGAGAAATGGTCTTATGCAGAGGAATTTAGCCACCTGTCTGTCCTGGAAACACCCATGCCTTTAAAGTCTTGCCTTCAAATCTGGGTTATCATAATATTTACCTAAATGAAGTAACTTGTTAGTAAGATAGAAATCTGGTGCCAGCTATTAAGATAGTAGATTATATAGCAAGGTACAGACTCGGATGGAGTAGAAAAGCATTCTATCCACCTTAGAACATAGACAGCTCTGCTAACTTGATGATAGTCAAACAGTACCATGGACAGCAGGGACAGCAGCTGAGGGTCTTGTCCCTTGGCTTTGTAAGAAGGTATCCACTAAGGATTTCCTGGGTTTGACTTTATACCTTGTCCACCTCTTGATATCTTGGGAATGAGGGGAAAGTCAGTTAATCTAAGGATTGATAGTGGTGGCTAGGGCTTAGACACTTGTGTTATCATTGGTCACTGAGTATGAAAGTCCCAGTAGAATTCTTGGCCCTTTAAATGCTTTTGCTGCTATTTCTTTGCCCCCAGTTTCCACAAGATTCCATGAGGAACTCTACATCCTAGCAGATTCTAATGAGCCAGGTCAAGAAGGTGAGGGGATTGAGAGGATCATATTCCCAGAGACTCCTTCCTTCTGCCCCCTTTCCTAGCAGCTCTCAAACTAGATACTAGCTGCTGCACTTCCTCCCTGAGACAGGAAATGTGTGGTGACCGAGTGGTCTGTGTTCCTACTGCTAGCAGGGTGGTGGGGTGGGCTGAAAACCATGCACTCTGGAATTTGTTGTATTTTCTCTCAGTAAAGCTTTTTTTTTTCCTGAAAAAAAAAAAAAAAAAAGAAGGTATCCACTGAGGTGGGCAGTGGGGACCATTGAAGATAGAAGTAGCAGATGTGTGATGGTGGCCATGGTGGGGAGACTGATTTATGAGCATATCTGTCAATTTTTGGAAAGTTTCAGGCATAACTGAAAGAAGGTGTGAAAGCGATCGGTTCTTGTAAGCAGGTAAGTGAAAAATGAAGGGAAGTAGCACATCCCTCTATCATGTATTGCAAATGAGACCTGAGGAGGTTCTTGTTGTGCAGGATAGAAATGACTAGATGTCCCATGCCAGGGAAGCAGAGAAATGAGTGAATATTCCTGTCAGGCTCAGAATCAAGGCGTAAATAAATTCACGTGTTTGTTCAATGCACGTCAATACATAAATAAATGCCTATCTGCTGGATTGAAGCCTTGGATCATAGCCAATGGAAATGTTTAGGAATTTAAGAGATAAAACACTTTTAATTACTTTAACAATATTTCTATCTTGGAAATGTATTATTTATCTATGAATCTATTAACAATATATAAAAGATACTCTGTTAATTAAAACAGCATTGAAGCATCAATTTTTAAAAAATATTTATACATTTATTTGCAAGTCAGAGTTACAGAGAGAGAGAAAGAGAGACAAAGAGAGAGAGATTCTGTCAGCTGGTTCACTCCACAAATGGCTGCAACTGGGGCTAGGCCAGGCTGAAGTCAGGAGCCAGAAGCTTCTTCTGAGTCTCCCATGTGAGTATAGGGGCCCAACAATTTGAGCCATCCTCTGCTGCTTTCCCAAGTGAATTAGCAGGGAGCTGGATAGGAAGTGGAGAAGCCAGGACTCTAACAGGTGCCTGCCCATATGGGATGCCAGCACTGCAGGCAATGGCTTAACTCACTGTGCCACATCACCAGCCCCTGAAATATTAATATAATAACAGTTTTGAAATTTATTTATTCATTTAGGAGGCAAAGACACATACAGAGAAACACAGATAGATTGAGAGAGAGAAAAAGTTCTGACCTGAGCAGATGGAATGATGGAGTTGCCATTATCAGAGTTACGTGTTCTATGAGAGGAACTGGTTTGGGAAGATCATCAAACAGGATCAGGCGTTCAATTTGGCACAGATTGAATTTGGGTACAGAGGCTGAAGATTTTAGAACTTATAAGATTAAGAGCAAGGAGCTATTCTGAAAATCCTAAAAAAGAAAATGACCTGATCAAACACAATTAATGGAGTGATCTCACTGACACTGAATAGAGATAACGTTATAATCAATTGCTGATTATCTCTCGTCTCTTGCTTTCCCACTACCTTAAAACATAGATTGAGTTCTCTCAATTCCTCTACCTTAATACTGCCATTGTCTACATTACAATGTTCCCTGATAGATGTGCTATCATTTTTGGACCTTCCACTTCCAGATCCTTCTCCTTGCTGTGAATCACATATTGCTCCGGGATTCCAGAATGTAGCGGGATGTTTCTGTACCTATGCTTTTCCCACAGCCTCCAGTGCTGTCCCTCACAATAGAATCAAACAATAATGATGAAGTTGCTAACATTATTTGGTTACATATGGCACATGCTCATTAAAGTCTTTGCCAAACTTCATCTATTTTCTTTTTTTAAAATTTATATATTTATTTCAAAGTCGGGGCTGGGGAGAGAGAGAGAGAGAGAGCGAGAGCGAGAATCTCCCATCTGTTGATTCACTCCCCAAATGGGCTCAACTAGTTGGATAGGACCAGGCTGAAGCCAGGAGCCAGAAGCTTCTTCCAGGTGTCCAAGATGGGTGCAGGGGCCCAAGCAATTGGGCCATTTTCTGCCACTTTCCCAGGCCATTAGCAGGGAGCTGGATTGGAAGTAGGACAGCTGGAACTTGAACTGGTGCTCATATGGGATACTAACATTGCAAGTGATGGCATAACTTGCTATGCCAAAATGCCTCTTCCATCTGTTTTCTTGCAGTGATCTTCTGTGCCTTATATATTTATGTAAATATAATTCTTATTTAAGCAATTATTAAGACTATTTGGTTTGTGTCCCAGCTGCTCGACTTCCAATCCAGCTCTCTGCTATGGCCTGGGAAAACGATAGAAGATGGGCTGAGTCCTTGGGCCCCTGCACCTGTGTGGGAGACCCAGAAGAGGCTCTTGGCTTCTGGCTTTGGATTGGTGCAGCTCTGGTCATTGCGGCCAATTGGGGAGTTAACCAGTAGATGGAAGACCTCACTCTTTCTCTGCCCCTCCTTCTCTCTCTGTGTAACTCTGACTTTCAAATAAATAAATTAATTAAAAAATATTAATTGGTTGTATACTTGTTGCACTAGACTGTAAGCTCTTTTAGGGTTGGGATTATGTCTTTTATCTTAGTAGATAACTATGATCCTCATAGCAGCCAATATGATATTTTCTAAGCTTGATATATTTCTAATGCTGAATGAATGATTGGAAGAACAATGCACAGTTTCCTGTGCATAGGGCATCATGCTGAATACTTTGTCAAAGTTTTTGAAGATATTTATTTATTTATTTGAAAGGCAGAGTTAAGAAGGAGAGAGATCAATATTCCATCTTCTAGTTCACTTCCCAAATGGCCACAATGACTAAGCCAGACCAAAGTCAGGAGTCAACAACTTCCTCTGGGTCTCCTGTGTAGGCAACAGGGGACCAAGCACTAGGGCATCTTATACTACTTTCATGTGTACACCAGAGGGAGCTGGAATAGAAGTGGAACAGCTGGGATATGAACTGGCACTCATATGGAATGCAAACACTATGCCACAATACTGGCTCCTGTCAAAATTATCTGTTTTAAAGTATGGACAAAGGGTTGATTGTTGTGGCAAAGCAGGTTTAGACATTGCTTGAGTTGCCTGCATCCCGTATTGGAGTACCTGGTTTGAGTTCTGGTTCTCTGCTTCTGACCCAGCTTCCCACTAATGCACCTTGGAGGCAACAGATGATGGCTCAAGTGTTTAGTTTCCTGCCATGTAAGTTGGAGACCTGGATGGAACTTTGGGCCCCTGGTTCAGCCTGGCCCAGCCCCAGCCCAGCTCTTACAGATATTTGGGGAGTGAACCAGGAGGTGGTTTCTCTCTGTTTCTCCTCTCTCTGTGTCATTCTGCCTTTCAAATGAATAAAATGAATAAACCTTTTTTTAAAAAAGTACATGCTCATTAAAACTTGATCCATTTAAGTGTTCCTATTTCAAAGAGTTTCCTCACGGAACTGGAAACTGCTTGCAGAGTAACAGCAAATGGAATTTGACATGTCAGCTAAGTAAAATGGGGCAGCTGTGGAGAGAAGCAAAGAGAACTGGACTAGGATCAGGAGCTCTGATTTCCAGGACCAGCTTGTGTGCTGGCTTTGTTAGTTCAGCCACCTTGAAATATATCTGAACATCAGTGTCCTTATTGGCAAAATGAGGTATTTAGATTATGTGATCCCTAAGGTCTCTTCCAATGCTAACACTTCATGATTTTAGAATGCTATGAAGTCATCAGAGTTGCTGTCAAATTCAAAATCAAGTCTTGCCAAGGAGAGCCACTTGTGAATTGCTGGATGGCTAATAACATTGACTGGACAATATAACTGTTCACAAGAGAATAACAAATTGTAATTCTCTTTTCTTCTTGTCCAAGGCAAGATGATTGGTTCTGCAAATCATGCACTGTTCTTATCTCAAAGCCCCAGACAAGTTTTATGCTCCTGCTCTTGTTTTGGGGACATTAGTAAATGTACATCTTCTTCAATCTAGATGGAAAATGTGACATACTCAGATTGAACTCCAACTAATGCACAGGCAATCACTTCTGCACCATGAGAAACAGAAAAAAGTCCTGTACAATCTCAACCAAATTGGAATTGATATTCGTTGCAGAGCCTGGAGACTTGCCTCTTGGCAGAAGTAGATTTTTCCCAGTTGGTTGCAAAAGTCTAATGATATAAAATAACAGCTGGTCTTGTAATTCCTAATAGACTGCATCTGCCTCTGATATTTGAGAATGCCCACGACAAAATTCCCAGTAGGAATCTCACCAAGACTCAGTAGATAGATTCTTTTTTTTTTTTTTAAATCATCCTTTGTCTTATATATACCTTTGTACCCATGAGTGAAGAATCCAAGATTAACAATGTAGAAACACAGAGAAAACAAGAGTAAGCTTTTATTTGCCAGGGCAAAAAATAAATGTCTCACAAATCAGCTTGTTAGTCCATGACTGATTGTGATTTTTTCCATTGACATAAAAGAAGCTGCATGGCATAATGGAAAAACCATGGGCTTTGGAGGCAGGTGGTTCCAGGCTTAACTAGTCACTCCTCATTTTACCAGCTAAGTGGCTTGTCACTTGATATCTTCCAGTATGTTTGTTTATCTGTAAAAGAAAAACATTTCTCATTCCACAGAGTTGTAAAGATGTAGGCACAGTGGGTAAAACACATAGATACTTTACCTGTGCTTTGATGATAGAAGACCTGTGCTTGGGCTATGTTCGTGAGGACTGCTGTGTTAAACAATTTAAAGGTGTTACCTTAAATTTAAGGATACAATTCTTAGTCCTCCATACAGAAATCTGAGCACCACTGTTCTGCAGTATCAACTGCAGACAAAGCATTTGTTGTCCAGTGCTTCTTTTTTATTTATTTTTTATTTTTTTATTTTTTTTGCCAGGCAGAGTTAGTGAGATAGAGTGACAGAGAGAGTTGTAGACATGTGAGAGAGAGGATCAGAGAGAAAGGTCTTCCTTCCATTGGTTCACTCCCCTAATGGCCGCTATGGCAGGCACTGCACCGATCCGAAGTCAGGAGCCAAGTACTTCCTCCCGGTCTCCTATGCGGGTGCAGGGACCCAAGTAATTGGGCCATCATCCACTGCCCTCCTGGGCCACAGCAGAGAGCTGGACTGGAAGAGGAGCAAGTAGGATTAGTACCTGGTGCCCCAACTGGGATTAGAATCTGGGGTGCCGGCGCCGCAGGCGGAGGATTAGCCAAGTGAGCCACGGTGCAGGCCATCCAGTGCTTTTTAGGAAGGAAACTCCACAGGGTGGGCGTCATGGGTGTGCTTTCTAGGCAGTTGCAAAAGGCCCTGTGCTTAGAAGAACTTCATGCCTGGTTTAATGCTCTGCTGTCAACGCCTTGAAAGTCTTAATAATTTTTGAACCTGGGCCCTGTGCTTTCATTTTGCCCTGTGCCCTGAAAATTACGTAGTTGGTTCTGAGATTTAGGGAGGAAATTTGGTGCTATATGCATGCTTGCTCAAATTTATGGTGAAAAAAATGCACACACATGTAGACATTATTCTAACTTATATTAAGAAAAGGTACTGTCACTTGTACTTTTGATTTCAGAGGGTAAAATTAATTCTGAGTTGGTTGTTCAGATTGTAAATGAACAGATTTCACATTTAAATATTTAAACAATAAAGACTGGGAGACAAAGTAAAGGACAGCTAGAGCATACTGATAGAAATACGCTCAAACCAGACCACCAGTTGGGCATTTGGTGCAATGGATAAGATGCTACTTGGGATATCTGCATGCCATACCTTAGTGCCCAAGTTCAAGGCTTCTCTCTGCATCTGATTCCAGTTTCTTGCTACTGTACATTCTGGGAGACAGTGGGTGACGACCCATATAGCTGGTCCCTGTCACCCACATCAGTGATTCAGATTGCGTTACAGGCTCCTTACTTTGGTCTTGCCTAGTCCTGGTATTACAGAATGTTAGGGCATGAACCAGCAGATAAAAGTTGTCTTTCTTCTCTCTGCCTTTCAATTAAGTTAAAACAAATGAATAAGAAAACAAAACACGAAGGCAACTAGGAGTCAATGAAGCTCAGTTGTTAAGAGTGTTCTGCAGCTAGCTTACCTGAGTTCAAATCCATGCTCTGCTTATTGACACTGTAAATTGGGGGAAGTTAATAAACTTAGTATGGCTCAACTTATCATCTACAAAATGGAATACTAGCAATCACATTGGGTTATGTGAAGATTTAATAGTGAACTACATGTGAAACTCAGACCACTGATTGACATAAAATGAATGCTCAATGTGTATAGCCTGGTTACTATTATCTATGAACTAGAACATTGAATAAAGTTGGACTTTCACTTGGAAATAATATACTCTTGTGACTTAAGGGGATTTGAAATCCTTTCAGTCAAAAAATAGCTGAACTTTATTGATACATTTTATCCAAATGAGAATACTGTTTATACTTTAAAAAATTTCTACAAAGATAATTATTAGAATTGCCAGTTACTAATTTTAAGTACTGGGCATAAACATGTAAGTGTAAGTCTTTCATTTGTGCTTGTATGCATTAACTAATTTACTCTCACAGTTGTTCATCTTTATATACAGGGTCTATACTGGGTACCTGTGATAAGTTGATGAAGATGCTTCTACTTTCAAATAGCTCACATACAAGAAGATACATACCTCTAGTCATGAAATCACAGTTACAATTTCAAGGTGTGAGAAAAAATAATTACAAGATATATTGGAGCCAAAAGGAAATGTCCCTATCTCATTCTGAAGCAGGAGGGAAGAAGAAGAAATGTACAAGATAAGATCTAAAAGGTCAGCAGGAGTCAACTAAATGAAAAGGGAGGGGTGATATGAATAAAGTTCTGGAGCTGTTTATAAAGGTTGCACAAGGTTCCGTGTGACTGGAATGTAGAGCACGACAGGGAAGGATAGTGTGATAGAAGACTGAATCAGTGGTGATGTGACCTTGTAAATCATATTGAGGAGTCTAGACCTTAGTCTGAGGACACACTGAGTCATTGCATTCTAAGAAGTCGAAAGACACGATTAAGTTGGAGTTGGAAAGTTTACTCTGACTTTAATATGAATAATTGATTGAAAAAGGGAAATTATTATAAGCAAACAATAGAAGGCTGTGAAATAACCCAGATGAAAGATGGTAAATACTTGAAGAAAGGCAGCAACAAAAGTATTTGTAACAGGTGGACAGGGACAACATACACCAAGGAGAGAGACTCAATCATCAGGACATTGAGGAAGAGAGGGGGAAGAAGCACTGTGTTTCAGGCTTGCATAATTGTATAGCTGATGATAAATCAATGATGTAAGCCCTGAAAAAGAGTGTTAGGATTAAGAAGAGTGCAGGGAGGCGGAGCCAAGATGGCGGAATAGTGAGGGCGCGCACCGATAGTCCGGGAAAATTTGGTTTAATAAAAGGGGAGTTACGGTAGCCTCAGAAAAAAGAACCAGGAAAATATTGCAGACAAAACTCTTCTGGATCCAGTGGGCGTGAATCGGAGGACCTACTGGGAGAACAAGGTCGCCCACCGCGCGCGAAAGCCGAACCGCAGGACCGAGCCGCGGGACTGAGTCGCGGAAGCCGAGCCGCGGGACTGAGCTGCGCAAGCTGCAGGGTCTGCGCGCAAGTGCTCGAAGGGGAGTGCAACAGCGGGGAGACTTGGGAAGTCCAGGGCTCCGAGTCCACACATCGGCGCTGGAAGGGGAGCAGACCTGCGTGGAGAGCGTGGGAGCCCACAGTTCGGGACATCAGCGGCAGACTCAACACACCAGCGCTGGAACGCGAGGTGAGCCGAACCTCAATAACCCGAGACACCGGCAGGCAAGCGGAGAGAGGAGACTAGAGGGAACGACCCCCGGGGCGGGGGGGACTTCACCAAGCTAACTGGAAGAGAGAGAGAGGGAAAAAAAAAAAAGGTGACTGGTATGGACACGGGTTTCTCTCTCTCCGCTCACCTCTCAAGGGCGAGCAAGACAAAGAGCAGGCGCCATCTTGGACATACGTCATAAGCAGAGCGACCTCAGGTCTGCACCGGCCCTGAGCCTAGCAGTAAAACCTGACTCTGGGTGGGGCGAATTAACAGGAGATTAGGACTTAGTAAATTTATGGTGCTACTGAACTGAGACTGTGAAAAAAGAGACGGGGTGGGGGGGAGAGAACTCACGGAATTCACGTGAGCACTCTCCAGAGACGCTACAATTCCGTAACTTTGGCAACCCAGTGGGAGACTGAAGGAGAATTTGAGCCCACTCTAAGGGCCGAACAGATTCCCTGTGTGGTCCTTGGGAAAGAGCTTCTGATCTCTGGCTCCTGTGGGTATATCATTTGCCTGCTAACTACCTCCAACTTTGTTCAGCTGTGCAGAATAACTTCCCTGTTGAATCAAAAAAAAGAGAGAGAGAGAGAGAGAGAGAGAGGTTTACCACGCCTAACCTGGGAGTGTCACCTTTGGCACACCAAACAGAGCTCTCAGGCCACACCCATCTCAAGCCCTAAGGCTCCATCAAAAACAGATAGTCCACTTAATCTAGAGTCATAGTATAACAAGAAAAAGCACCACAGTGAAGAAACCAAATATCTCCAATATGACAAATAACAAACGCAAAAACCAAGGTAATAAAAACAAGGAAGTCACCATGAAGCCCTCAAATGAAAAAGACACCCCAATTCAAGATTATGAGGATGATGACATAGAAGAAATGCAAGAAGCAGATCTCAAAAAATTGATAAGAACATTAAGAAGTTCTCAAAAACAAATTCTTGAACTACAGAAATCCTTAATGGACAAGATAGAAAATCTCTCTCGTGAAAATGAAATATTAAGGAGGAATCAAAATGAAACGAAACAACTAGTACAACAGGAAACTGGGATAGTGACTGAAGTGAAGAATTCAATAGATCAAATGAAAAACACAATAGAGAGCCTTACAAACAGAATGGGAGAAGCAGAAGAGAGAATTTCGGACTTAGAAGACAGAGAACAGGAAAGGATACAGTCAGACCAAAGAAAAGAAGAGGAAATTAGAAATCTAAAACATATTGTCGGGAATCTTCAGGATACTATTAAAAAACCCAACATTCGGGTTCTAGGAGTTCCTGAAGGCATGGAGAGGGAGAAAGGATTAGAAGGCCTTTTTAGTGAGATATTAGCAGAAAATTTCCCAGGTTTGGAGAAGGACAGAGAAATCCTAGTACAGGAAGCTCACAGAACCCCTAATAAACACGACCAAAAGAGACCCTCACCACGGCACGTTGTAATTAAACTCTCCACAGTGAAACATAAAGAAAAGATCCTAAAATGTGCAAGAGAGAAACGTCAGATTACTCTCAGAGGATCTCCAATCAGACTCACAGCTGACTTCTCATCAGAAACTCTACAAGCTAGGAGGGAATGGCAAGATATAGCCCAGGTACTAAGAGAGAACAACTGCCAGCCAGGAATATTATATCCTGCAAAGCTATCATTTGTGAATGAAGGTGAAATAAAGACTTTTCATAACAAACAGAAATTGAAAGAATTTGTTGCCACTCGTCCAGCCCTACAAAAGATGCTTAAAGATGTGTTACACACAGAAACAAAGAAACACGGTCATCAATATGAAAGAAGGTAAAGGAAGGAAACCAAGGAAGGAAAGCTCACAGCAAAAGATCACAGGGAATTCAAAGCATATATTAGAACTTATCTTTGGCAAATGGCAGGGCAAAGTTACCACTTATCATTAGTCACATTGAACGTGAATGGCCTGAACTGTCCAGTTAAAAGACACCGATTGGCTGATTGGCTCAAGGAACAAAACCCATCTATTTGCTGCTTACAAGAAACACATCTTTCCAACAAAGATCCATACAGACTGAAAGTGAAAGGCTGGAAAAAGATATACCATGCCAACAGAAATGAAAAAAGAGCAGGCGTAGCCATCTTAATATCAGACACCATAAACTTTACCACAAAAACCATTAAGAGAGACAAAGAGGGACACTACATAATGATTAAGGGATCAATTCAACAGGAAGATATAACAATTATCAATGTATATGCACCTAACTACAGGGCACCGGTTTATCTAAAAGATTTGTTAACGGACTTAAAGGGAGACTTAGACCCCAATACAATAGTACTGGGGGACTTCAATACTCCACTCTCAGAAATAGACAGATCAATAGGACAGAAGATCAACAAGGATACAGTAGATTTAAACGACACTATAGCCCAAATGGATCTAACAGATATATACAGAACTTTCAATCCTACATCTAAAGATTATACATTCTTCTCAGCAGTACATGGAACCTTCTCTAGGATTGACCACATACTAGGCCATAAAGCAAGTCTCAGCAAATTCAAAAGAATTAGAATCATACCATGCAGCTTCTCAGACCATAAAGGAATGAAGTTGGAAATGAACAACTCAGGAATCCCTAGAGCATACGCAAACACATGGAGATTGAACAACATGCTCCTGAATGAACAATGGGTCATAGAAGAAATCAAAAGAGAAATCAAAAACTTTCTGGAAGTAAATGAGGATAACAGCACAACATACCAAAACTTATGGGACGCAGCAAAAGCAGTGTTAAGAGGAAAGTTTATATCAATAGGTGCCTACATCAAGAAATTGGAAAGGCACCAAATAGATGAGCTTTCTATTCACCTCAAGGATCTAGAAAACCTACAGCAAACCAGACCCAAATCTAGTAGGAGAAGAGAAATAATTAAAATCAGAGAAGAAATCAACAGGATTGAATCAAGAAAAACATTACAAAAAATCAGCCAAACGAGGAGCTGGTTTTTTGAAAAAATAAACAAAATTGACACCCCATTGGCCCAACTAACTAAAAAAAGAAGAGAAAAGACCCAAATCAATAAAATCAGAGATGAAAAAGGAAATGTAACAACAGACACCACAGAAATAAAAAGAATCATCAGAAATTACTACAAGGACTTGTATGCCAGCAAACAGGGAAACCTATCAGAAATGGATAGATTCCTGGACACATGCAACCTACCTAAATTGAACCAGGAAGACATCGAAAACCTAAACAGACCCATAACTGAGACAGAAATTGAAACAGTAATAAAGGCCCTCCCAACAAAGAAAAGCCCAGGACCAGATGGATTCACTGCTGAATTCTACCAGACATTTAAAGAAGAACTAACTCCAATTCTTCTCAAACTATTCAGAACAATTGAAGAAGAGGGAATCCTCCCAAATTCTTTCTATGAAGCCAGCATCACCTTAATTCCTAAGCCGGGAAAAGATGCAGCACTGAAAGAGAATTACAGACCAATATCCCTGATGAACATAGATGCAAAAATCCTCAATAAAATTCTCGCCAATAGAATGCAACAACACATCAGAAAGATCATCCACCCAGACCAAGTGGGATTTATCCCTGGTATGCAGGGATGGTTTAATGTGCGCAAGACAATCAATGTGATACACCACATTAACAGACTGCAGAAGAAAAACCATATGATTCTCTCAATAGATGCCGAGAAAGCATTTGATAAAATACAACACCCGTTCATGATGAAAACTCTAAGCAAACTGGGTTTGGAAGGAACATTCCTCAATACAATCAAAGCAATCTATGAAAAACCCACAGCCAACATCCTATTGAATGGGGAAAAGTTGGAAGCATTTCCACTGAGATCTGGGACCAGACAGGGATGTCCACTCTCACCACTGCTATTCAATATAGTTCTGGAGGTTCTAGCCAGAGCTATTAGGCAAGAAAAAGAAATTAAAGGGATACAAATTGGGAAGGAAGAACTCAAACTATCCCTCTTTGCAGATGACATGATTCTTTATTTAGGGGACCCAAAGAACTCTACCAAGAGACTATTGGAACTCATAGAAGAGTTTGGCAAAGTAGCAGGGTATAAAATCAATGCACAAAAATCAACAGCCTTTGTATACACAGACAATGCCATGGCTGAGGAAGAAATTCTAAGATCAATCCCATTCACAATAGCTACAAAAACAATCAAATACCTTGGAATAAACTTAACCAAGGACGTTAAAGATCTCTACGATGAAAATTACAAAACCTTAAAGAAAGAAATAGAAGAGGATACCAAGAAATGGAAAAATCTTCCATGCTCATGGATTGGAAGAATCAATATCATCAAAATGTCCATTCTCCCAAAAGCAATTTATAGATTCAATGCAATACCAATCAAGATACCGAAGACCTTCTTCTCAGATCTGGAAAAATTGGTGCTGAAATTTATATGGAGGCACAAGAGACCTCGAATAGCTAAAGCAATCTTGTACAACAAAAACAAAGCCGGAGGCATCACAATACCAGATTTCAGGACATACTACAGGGCAGTTGTAATCAAAACAGCATGGTACTGGTACAGAAACAGAAGGATAGACCAATGGAACAGAATTGAAATACCAGAAATCAACCCAAACATCTACAGCCAACTTATATTTGATCAAGGATCTAAAACTAATTCCTTGAGCAAGGACAGTCTATTCAATAAATGGTGCTGGGAAAATTGGATTTCCACGTGCAGAATCATGAAGCAAGACCCCTACCTTACACCTTACACAAAAATCCACTCAACATGGATTAAAGACCTAAATCTACGACCTGACACCATCAAGTTACTAGAGAACATTGGAGAAACCCTTCAAGATATTGGCACAGGCAAAGAGTTTCTGGAAAAGACCCGGGAGGCACAGGCAGTCAAAGCCAAAATTAACTATTGGGATTGCATCAAATTGAGAAGTTTCTGTACTGCAAAAGAAACAGTCAGGAGAGTGAAGAGACAACCGTCAGAATGGGAAAAAATATTTGCAAACTATGCAACAGATAAAGGGTTAATAACCAGAATCTACAAAGAGATCAAGAAACTCCACAAAAACAAAACCAACAACCCAATTAAGAGATGGGCCAAGGACCTCAATAGACATTTTTCAAAAGAGGAAATCCAAATGGCCAACAGGCACATGAAAAAATGTTCAAGGTCATTAGCAATCAGAGAAATGCAAATCAAAACCACAATGAGGTTCCACCTCACCCCGGTTAGAATGGCTCACATTCAGAAATCTACCAACAACAGATGCTGGCGAGGATGTGGGGAAAAAGGGACACTAACCCACTGTTGGTGGGAATGCAAACTGGTCAAGCCACTATGGAAGTCAGTCTGGAGATTCCTCAGAAACCTGAAGATAACCCTACCGTTCGACCCAGCCATCCCACTCCTTGGAATTTACCCAAAGGAATTTAAATTGGCAAACAAAAAAGCGGTCTGCAGCCTAATGTTTATTGCAGCACAATTCACAATAGCTAAGACCTGGAACCAACCTAAATGCCCATCAACGGTAGACTGGATAAAGAAATTATGGGATATGTACTCTTTAGAATACTATACTGCAGTAAGAAACAACGAAATCCAGTCATTTGCAACAAAATGGAGGAATCTGGAACACATCATGCTGAGTGAAATAAGCCAGTCCCAAAGGGACAAATACCATATGTTCTCCCTGATCGGTGACAACTGACTGAACACCAAAAAGGAAACTTGTTGAAGTGAAAGGGACACTATGGGAAACGGTGACTTGATCAGCATAGCCCTGACTGTTAATGAACAACTCAATACATTATCCCTCTTAGTAGTTTTTTTTGTCTGTTCTACTTAATATGACTGATTCAATTCTGTAATTAATACACAGTTATTCTTAAGTGTTGAAATTTAACTGAAATGTGATCCCTGTTAAACATAAGAGTAGGAATAAGAGAGGGAAGAGATATATAATTTGGGACATGCTCAAGCTGACTTGCCCCAAATGGTAGAGTTAGAAACATACCAGGGGACTCCAATTTAATCCCATCAAGGTGGCATGTACCAATGCCATCTCACTAGTCCAAGTGATCAATTTCAGTTCGCAATTGATCATAATGAAAGGACTAAGAGTCAAAGGGAGCACATAAGCAAGTCTAGTACCTGCTAACACTAACCGATAGAATAAATAAAGGGGAGAGTGATCCAACATGGGAAGTGAGATACTCAGCAGACTCATAGAATGGCAGATGCCCTAAATAGCACTCTGGCCTCAGAATCAGCCCTAAAGGCATTCAGATCTGGCTGAAAAGCCCATGAGAGTATTTCAGGCATGGAAAGCCAAGACACTCTGGCAAAAGATCTCTGTGAGTGAGATCTCAGTGGAAAGAACAGGTCTTCAAAGAAGGAGGTACCTTTCTCTGAAGGGAGGAGAGAACCTCCACTTTGACTATGACCTTGTCTAAACAAGATAAGAGTCGGAGAACTCAGAGGGCTTCCATAGCCTTGGAAACTCATGACTGGAGCATAGGGAGATTACTGATGCCATAGACAGGAGTGTCAATTGGTAAAGTCAACAACAGGAGTCACTGTGCACTTACTCCTCATGTAGGATCTCTGTCCTTAATGTGCTGTGCATTGAGACTTAATGCTATAACGAGTACTCAAATAATATATTTCACTTTGTGTTTCTATGGGGGTGCAAACTGTTGAAATCTTTACTTAATGCATACTAAACTGATCCTCTGTAAAAAAAAAAAAAAAAAAAAAAAAAAAAGAAAAGAAAAGAAAAGAAAAGAAACTATCAACTCCCAACTTGACTCTCACTGGGATTAAACATGACAATAGGTCTGATCTGATTTCATCATCATTAAAAAAAAATCATCTATTATTTTTCACTTTATGTTTCTGTGTGGGAGCAAACTGTTGAAATCCTTACTTAATGTATACTAAGCTGATCTTCTGTATATTAAGATAATCGAAAATGAATCTTGATGTGAATGGAAGGGGAGAGGGAGTGGGAAAGGGGAGGGTTGTGGGTGGGAGGGACGGTATGGGGGGGAAGCCATAGTAATCCATTATTCGTACTTTGGAAACGTATATTCATTAAATAAAAGTTAAAAAAAAAAAAAAGAAGAGTGCAGGATTAGAGTTTAGTTTGGGACATTATGAGTTTGAGGTAGCTTTGGAATGTAAAATAGGAAAAGGTTTTATAGGTAGGTATATAATTTGAGGTCTTGGCAAAAGATTTTGGTTTAGGAAAACATTTTGAGAATCATTAGGCTCAAGATGAAAAGTGAAGTTACAAAAGGAACAGAGCTCAGTGTAGTGAGAAGAGGTGAGAATTTTTGACAGGACCTTGCATCAGATAAAATAAGATAGAAGAAAAAGGATTCCAAAGACCAAGAAGCAGCAAGGAGGAAGCAGAAAAACCAGGAGAGTATTGTGTCAAACAGTCTAAGCAAAGAAAATGTTTCAGGAAATGGGGAATAGACAAAATTATCTAAATGTACAGGCACATCAAGGAGATTAAGCACTGAGACATTGCCCACTAAAGTTGGAAACAAGGGCACTGCTGATGTTGGAATAGAACTCCAGTTACATATCATTAAAATAATACTTGAGAAGAGGAAAGTGGGAAGAATTCCTGTAGATAATGGTGGCTGCCTAAACTCAAACGTATCCTACAAAGAAAAAATGGTAATCAAATGAGAGGGAAATAAAATCACCCACAACCCAAGCCTACCATATAATAAGGAAATAGAGACGATAGAAAGTCTAATTAACATATAAGTGGATAAATAAACAGTCAAGATTAATGGAGTAGGTGCCATAGCTCACCATGGAGCTGAGAGTGGATAGGTGATTGAGCAGAAGAGAAACCAGGATAGGGCGCTCTTTTCATTGGTGGATCAAAGTTAATTAACTAACATCACTGCAGAAGGAGAGGGAGTCACTTGGAGGGGGAGATAATAAAAACAAATCAGAAGATATGGTGACTCAAAGCCTTGGGTACTTAGATGTCAAAAGGAAAGAACTTGGAAAGTGAGCAAGAACAGGCTTTGGGAGAGAGGAAGACTGTTGGAGAGCTGGAGCTTTATCTGGAGGCTAAATGATGCAGGGAAAGCAGCAAGAATATAAAGCTAAGGGGTTTTATGAAAGCATATTCCTATTTATTTTCAATGTATCTTTTTTGTTCTTTGTTTTCTTTTTTGATTAATTAAATTTTTAAAAGATTTATTTATTTATTTGAAAGGCAGAGTTACAGAGAGGCAGAGGCAGAGAGAGAGAGAGACAGAGAGAGAGAAATGTCTTCCATTCACTGGTTCATTCCCCAGAAGGCCACAACAGCCGGAGCTGCACCTATCTGATGCCAGGAGTCAGGAGCTTCTTCTGGGTCTCCTATGTGGGTGCAGAGGCTCAAGGACTTGGGCCATCTTCCGCTGCTTACAGGCCATAGCAAAGAGCTCGACTGGAAGTGGAGTAGGTGCAACACGAACAGGTGCCTATATGGCATACTGGCACTGCCGGCGGTGACTTTACCTGCTATGCCATAGCACCAGCTCTCTGATTAATTTAATTTTAAATTGATTTAATCTCCACTGTTAGCTTATTATTTATTTCTTATTTTAGCAATTATCATAGGGTTTATGGTGCATATGTTTAACGTATGACAGCCAATCGTAAAGTGACATTAGATCAATTCATATGAACTGTAACAACCGTACAATAGTATACTTCTCTTTCTTTCTTGTCACAATTGTAATACATTTTACTTTTACAGATGTTATAAAGCCCACAGTATATTGATATTACTATTTTATTTTATCATTTTTCTTTGAAAGTCAGAGCTATACAGAGAGAAGGAGAGGCAGAGAGAGGGAGAGAGAGTGAGAGAGAAAGAGAGATCTTCTATCTGTTGGTTCACTCCCCAAATGTACACAACCGCTGGAGCTGCGCCAATCCAGAGCCAGGAGGCAGGAGCTTCTTCAGGTCTCCCACATGGGTGTAGGGGTTCAAGGACTTGGGCATCTTCTACTGCTTTCCCAGGCCACAGCAGAGAGCTGGATCAGAAGTGCAGCAGCCAAGACTCAAATTGGCACCCATATGGGATGCCGGCACTGCAGGCAGGGGCTTTACCCCCTACACCACCATGCCGGCCCCCAATATTTCTATTTTAAATTTTTGTTGAAAATTAAAACTATCATTGAAAGAGATTTAAATAATAAGAAAAGATTCATCTAGATTTATCAATACAGCTACAATTTCTGTTGATCTTTATTCCTTCTTCGATCTGGTGCCATTTTCTTTCTGCCTGAAGGAACTTCTTTAATGTTTTTGAGGTGGATCTGCTGGTGATGCATTTTTTTAATCTGTGTGTATGAGAATCGCTTTCTTTTTGAAGAAATATTCTTCATTTGTGAGGGTCAGTTTTACTACATATAAAATTTTAGGTTGAAAATCCTTTTCTTTCAATACATTAAAGATGTTGTTCCACCGCCTTCTCACTTGCATTGTGTCTGATGAGAAATCTGTAATAATTTTTACCTTTGAATCAATATTTGTCATGTGTCTTTGTTCTGTGTTTGCTTTTCTTTTTTTGACAGGCAGAGTGGATAGTTAGAGAGAGAGAGACAAAGAAAGGTCTTCCTTTTGCTGTTTTCACCCTCCAGTGGCCGCCGCAGCCAGCGCGCTGAGGCTGGTGCGCTGTGCTGATCCGATGGCAGGAGCCAGGTGCTTCTCCTGGTCTCCCATGCAGGTGCAGGGCCCAAGCACTTGGGCCATCCTCCACTGCACTCCCAGGCTGTAGCAGAGAGCTGGCCTGGAAAAGGGGCAACCAGGACAGAATCTGGTGCCCCAACCGGGACTAGAACCCGGTGTGCCGGCGCCACAAGGCAGAGGATTAGCCTACTGAGCTGCGGCGCCGGCCTGTGTTTGCTTTTATACTTTCCTTTCCTTCACTGGTTTTGAGCAACTGGAATATGATTTGTACTGATATAATTTTTTTTGACAGGCAGAGTGGACAGTGAGAGAGAGAGAGAGAGAAAGGTCTTCCTTTTTCCGTTGGTTCACCCCCCAATGGCCACCGCACAGGGGCGCACCACGCTGATCCAAAGCCAGGAGCCAGGTGCTTCTGCTGGTCTCCCATGCTGGTGCAGGGGCCATCCTCCACTGCACTTCCGGGCCACAGCAGAGAGCTGAACTGGAAGAGGAGCAACCGGGACAGAATCCAGTGCCCCAACCAGGACTAGAACCCAGGGTGCCTGTGCCGTAGGCAGAGGATTAGCCTATTGAGCCATGGTGCCGGCCTGTATTGATATAATTCTCATCATGGCTCTTTTGGTAGGTTTTTAAGTTTTGAATTGAATTTTGAGATCCTAAGATCTGTAGATTTCTTTAGTGTTAACCAAATTTGGGAAAATTTTGGCCAGTATTTCTTCAAACTCTTGTTTTATGGCCCTTCCTCATTTTAGGATTCCAACTGTACAAATACAAGACCACTTAAAATAATCTCACAGTGCACTAATAGCCTTTTCTTTAAAATTATTTTTCCTCTGTATTTGATTTTGGAGAACTTTGTTATTATGTCCTCAAGTTCACTATTTTTCTGTGTAGGAGGGTACTTTTTAAAGATTTATTTATTTATTTGAAAGTCAGAGATACACAGAGAGAGGGGAGGGAGAGAGGAAGAGAGGGAGAGTTGGAGAGAGGGAGAGAGAGAATCTTCCATCCGATGGTCTGCTCCCCAATTGGCTGCGATGGCTGGAGCTGTGCTGATTCGAAGCCAGGAACAAGGAGCTTATTCTGGGTCTCCACGTGGGTACAGGGGCCCAAGACTTGGGCCGTCTTCTACTGCTTTCCCAGGCCACAGCAGAGATCTGGATCAGAAGTGGGGCAGCCAAGTCTTGAACCGGCACCCATATGGGATGCCGGCGCTTCAGGCCAGGGTATTAATCTGCTGTGCCACAGCGCCAACCCCAGGAGGATACTTGGGTACATTTAAAAGTGAGTGGAAAAGTGGAAATGAATGGTAATGTGCAGCTCTCATGAATTGTTGAAGACTCCTCATATTTTTCATTTCAGATAATGTGGTTTTAATTTCTGGGAGTTTAATTTTTGTCTATATTATAGCTTCCCAATGTACACCTAACTTATTGGATAAATAGAATGCAGTTACAGGACTTGTATTAATGTCTTTTATTGTTTTAATATGTATCTATTCTGGGTCATTTTTTGGTTGATTGAAGTCTCTCCTCATTAGCAGTCATAAGTCTTATTTTCTTGTTCTTTCTGCATATCTTGAAGGGTCTTAAAATGTTATTTATTGATAGATTCCATACTTTGTGAATTTTAACCTATTGGATGTTAGATTTTTTGGGTTCCTAAAAATAGTTTAGAAGTTCATTCCAGAGTGCACTTACCTTTACAGGGAAATAGTTTGAGATTTGGGGTATTGTTTATCAGATTTGTTAGATGTTTATCTAGGACTAATTCTCCACTACTGATGTAAATCCCTCTGAGTACCTTACTCAGCGATTCATGAATTAGGAGGCTTTCCTGTCCGCCTAGTGGAAGCAGGCACTGTTTCTAGCCTTGTGTGTGCACCAGAGTCAGCTGCTGTTATCTCTAGTCCCTTGGTGGGCCCCTGCAGCTTCAGGAGTTACCTTCCATCCTTGCCCTCGTCGTATACTCGAGAGCAATGATTTCCCTTCTGTGCAGTCCTTTCTTTTCCAGTTGTCTAACCCAGAGATTCCTGCTCTCTCTCTGGGTTTTAGCTTCTCCTCAACTCAGGGAGTGTGCTGTGCTCTGCTTGGGCTCCCACTGGAAACTCTCTGAGAGAATAAAGCTGGATAATCACAGTTTTTGTCTTGCTGGTTTTCTGTCTCTCAGGGAGCACTCTCATTTGTTGTCGTTCATATGCAGTGTCTTAAAAATGGTTACATGTAGATCATTCAATATATTTTTTGGTTGTTTTAAGAAAAAGACTAAATGCAGTCCCAGTTAGTTTACTTTTGGCCAAAAAGAAAAGTCTAGAACTCATAATTACTACTTAAAAATTTATTTATTTGAAATTCAGAGCTACAGAAAGAGAGAGAGAAATCTTCCATCCACTGGTTCTTTCCCCAGATGGCCACAATGGCCCCAGCTGGGTCAGGCTGAAGCCAGGAGGCAAGAGCTTCTTCCAGGTCTCCCACATGGGTAACAGGGGTCCAGGCACTTGAGCCATCCTCCACTGATTCTCCCAGGCCACCAGCAGGGAGCTGGATTGGAAGTGGAGGATCAGGAACAAAAAATGGTGCCCAAATAGGAGGCCAGGTTTGCAGGTGGTGGCTTTATCAATTATGCTACAACACTGGCCCCCAGTAATTGTTTCTAAAATATATTTTGCAACTGTATAATGAAGTTATTGAGTGTTGTAATTATTCTTAAATGTACTGAAACTATTAGATGAAATGTTAATGAGGAATAATATAGTCATATTCATATGAGGATAGTTTTCTTTCTAATTGAAAGGACAAAAAGCATTACTATGGGGGCCAGTGCCATGGCTTAGCGGTGCTAGCATCCCATATGGGCACTGGTTCAAGTCTCAGCTGCTCTACTTCTGATTCAGCTCTTTGCTACAGTCTGATAAAACAGTAGAAGATAATCCAAGTCCTTGAGACCCTGCACTCACCTGGGAAATCTGGAAGAAGCTCCTGGCTCCTGGCTTAGGATTGGCCCAACTCTGGGCCATTGTAGCCATTTTGGGGAGTGAACCAGAGGAAAATCAATCTCTCTCTCTCTCTCTCTCCCCCTCTTCACCTCTCTGTACCACTGCCTGTCAAATAAATAAATAAATCTTTAAAAGAGAAGCATTACTATGGAAAGAACCAACTTGATATTGTTTTTTAAAAGGGAGAGCTCTCTTTCTTTTTATTTTATTTTACTAATTTTATTTTATTATATTTATTTGAAAGTCGGAGTTACACATGGAGAGAAGGAGAGGCAGAGGGAGAGAGGTCTCCCATCCACTGGTTCACGCCCCAATCGGCCATAATAGCCAGAGCTGTGCTGATCAGGAGCCAGGGGCTTCTGGGTCTTCCATGCAGGTGCTTCTGGGTCTTCCATGCAGGGCCATCTTCTACTGCTTTCCCAGGCCACAGTAGAGAGCTGGATCCAAAGTGGAGCAGCAGGGACTCGAACCAGAGCCCATACGGGATGCTGGCACCGCAGGCTGCGGCTTTACCCACTACATCACAGTGTCGGCCCCCAACTCTCGATATTTTAATCAGTGCTTAAACTTGGCATCACCAATAAGATGACAATTTGATTTTATGTGCTACCTAATTTGATATAATATGAAGTGAAGCGTATTCTCTATAAAGTATTATTATTCAATGTGTTTAACTTGAAACTAGTTATTCCTTAAAGCCAAACTTCTAGAATACAGGAGATAAAAGAAACAAGATAAATCACATCCAGATGGAAATAATCAGTCAAATAAATTCAGATTGTAGGAGTTCTACATGATGACTGGTCCAGTCTCTACAAAATTTCAACATCATTAAAAAACAAGAAGATTCAGGACTGTTCTCAATTAAGAGAAACTAAAGAGATATAATAATAAAATACAATGGGTAAATTCTGATTGAGTTTTTTGCTCAGAGAAAAATTAAGATATTTTGTGGACAGCTGAGAGATATTTAAATGTGGATTGGCATTATGTTATATTAAGAGTTTATTTTTAATTTTCCCTGGGGCAAGAATAATATTGTGGTAACCTAAGAAAATCTTCTCATTCTTAAGAAATGTAAGGATATCTTTAGTTTCAGGAATATCATGATGGTCTGGAAATTACTTTGAAATAGCAGAATGTTAATAGTTATTCTATCCAGATCTTTGATATCTGGGATGTATTTTTATCATTATTTCAACTTTTCTGTGTATAAAAATTTTTAGTGACAATGTTTGATGGAAGAGAGAATATCTTTTGCTAAATACTCTAATACTTAGAAAATTATGACAAGAAATGGTGGCAAAAATTTAGCCATAAGACTATTTCTGATGAATACGTAAGTATAATAATTATAGATAAATGAACTCTCTATACTCAAAAGTGAACGATTTATCTCAACGGGTTTTCTTTTTTTTTTTTTTTTTTTTTTTTTGGCAGATTGATTAGTTGTTATGTAGAAGAGCAAAGAGAAAAGAATACACAATTCATTCATAAAAAGGAAGAAAAGGCAAGAAGTAGGTGGCACAGAAAATGTGTCCAGTAATTATTAAATGAATGAGGTAACCCATAATTTAGATGGAGTATGTAGAAAGTGAAATATAGTATGTAGAAAATGAAGTGTAGTATTTTTTCCATTGACAGATAGGAAAGGGAAGTTAACAGGTACAGCTATTGGTGAATTTGCTTGGCTTTTTGACTCTTACTTTCAGACTTCAGAAATAGTCCTTAAGTCAGGGGAAACCTAGCCACTCACTGTGGCCAAAAGCCAAACACAAACTCCTCAGACTCAGGGAATGGAAAACAGTGTGTCAATATACAAATATTCTAAAGGCAAGTAGAAAGAGGTCTAGTTAAGAAAATTTTCTAATAGTATCATTTGCTTCTTGTTGACATTATTGTAGCTTTTCTAAAGTTCCACATCAATATACTTCCTTGAAAGATACCGACCCTAGGAAATTAAAAATAGCATGGTTAGCAAAAGCCAGCTACAAAAGGACGCTAGCTCTGAAACTAAACTATCTGGGTTCATCTCTTGGCACCACCATACTTTGTGCAAGTTATTTAGTTTCTGAAACTTCAACATCCATGTCTATAAATAAGGATCATTAGTTCGGGTTCTTTGATGGCTAGTTATAGAAATGGACTCTGACTATCATGAGAAGAGGAATTTCTTAGGAGAACAAGAGCAAATCCATGAATCAAAGGGAAAATTGCAAACTTTCTTCAAAGAACAGACAGTAGGGTAGTTATAGACATTTGTGAAGCAGAAAAGGATGGATGGGTTTTCTTGTATCTTGGCTCTGTGTTGCATAATGTTCACAAGGTTTTGCTTCTTGTTATTGTTCTCAAGATTCACTTTCTAGAAAGTTTGTATTTGAATAGCCTAATTTGGATCCTTTGATTATCTTTTAGTTAGTGGAGCACAGAGCATCTTGATGGGAGAGCGTTGTCAGAAAAAGGATAGAGGGTAGTGGTTACATGAAAAAATAGTGAATATACACATGCTCCATGCATTTGGCTATCCAAATAGCCACATGTTTATCCCTACATATAAACTTGCCGTAATGCTTTAGCCTAACACAATGTAAATATTCCACAGTGAAAATACATGCATTTTCTCTCCAAAGAATGAATAATCCCAAAATCTATCCACCTCGAAGTCCAGAAATTTTGAGTAACATATGCTCTAACTCTGTTGTCAAAATTTTCAGGAATCGTCAACCTATGGATTAAGAAAGATCACCCAACAAAAAACTACTCATGACTTTATGTTATTAGCAATGTAGTCACATTATTACTGACCTTATGTCCCCAGAGATTTCCCAATGGACATATACGAAAAATGAGAAGCAGAGTAGCCACTTGCTGTATCCAAAGGAGTCAATGATGAAGCAATTACACCAAGGTCTGAATCCAGGTTTTTCCGACTCTAAAGCCTTCTCTTGCCTTTCTGTCACTGGAATGTTAGAAAAACATGATCTAAACCCCTTCCTTTGAGAATTTTAACAGGAGTCAAAGATTTCAGGCATGAAAATAGAGCTCTGAGAGGAAGTTTTAAGCCATGGAAAACAGAGGTGGGAAGTTTAGAGTTGTAGAAATATGAGTAGGTAATGAGAGATTCATTTATTTAACAGAGAGGAGAATGAATAAGGCATTCCAATTTCTTTTCTTTTTTTTTTAAGGGAAAGAGTTTATTCGGCAAACCCGACAGCCTGGAGGGAAGGGGCAAAGAAGGAAAAGAAGGAGAAGGAGAGTGTAAGAGTGAGGTGGAGACAGAGACAGAGGTCAGGAGACAGAGAGAAAGAGAGAAAGAGGAGAGAGAGAGAGGAGAATGCAAGTGCCACGTGTTCAGGAACAGGCCCTTTTAAAACTTAGGCATGCCTATTTCTATAGCTACTTCCCGGTAATGCTTTATATTCAATAATCTTTGTGCCTATAGCTCATTGGCAACGGTTATTTCTGCAATCATCTTTGTGTAAATAGGTAGTTTGTTAGATTAGTTTATTACAAAAGGCTTTGATTCATATACATCAGTGGGTCATAGATATCTGATTATGCAGCTACTTTACTTTTCTAATGATTTATTTTGGAAGTCACAGTGGCAGAGAGAGAGGGAAGACAGGCAGGGGAATTTTTCCATCTGCTGACTCATGCCCTAAAATGCCTGCAATAGCCAGGGCTAAGCCAGTGGCCAGGGGCCAGGAACTCCTGGTTCCCCCACATTGTTTTCAGGGGTCCAAACACATAAGCCATTATCTGCTGCCTCTCTTAGAGTCAGAAACATGGAAAAACTAGGGCTTGGACTGGCACTCCAATAAGGGATGCTGGTGTCTCAAGCAGTGTCATAACCAGCTGCATTGCAATGCCTATCCCTGCTAATTTTTAAATATTTATATCTATAAAAATTAAGATATAATTCAATTAGAGGATAGAATGGACTATTCATGAAGAAAAGTTAGATTTCTCAGTTTATGTCAAACAGCAAAACAAGTTCTGAATTCATTAAAAAATTGATGCTTTTAAATATAGGAACCATCAGGAAAAAACCTGGGGAAAAAACAGAATAAATATATGGGAATGGAAAAAATCTTGTAAATCATAAAGGCTGCTTAGGAGATAGGAATGCTCAGGCTTTGCCCAAGATTTTGTAATCTGGAGTTGGTGGTAACAGATATTCAGAAGGTAGCGCTGCACGCCATGTCCAAAAACACTGAATTCTCTTTAAATCCTTCTAAGAGCATGTTCCCCACCCCCCTACTTCTTTATACCCAAAGAACAGGGCCAGACTTTTTATCCTGTTAAGATTTATTCCCAATTTAAATCTTGGAAACTGCACACAGGCATAATTATTTTGGTCAATCAGGAGAAAGCTTATTCTGTTTCAAAACAAGTCATGCAAGGAAAGATTTAAGGAATTTCATTTTAGCCTGAAGATGTGAAATTTAAACTTCCACTAAAGGATGCTTGAGGGAAATGTTTAGAGAAAGTCATGGTGTTGGCTAAACTCTTTCTGAGTGACTTATTCTGATGTCAGGTATGTGGTAAGGGTTAGTGAGAGCCTCACATTTGGCACAATCTACGTTCTCACAGTCTCAAATAACAAGTTAGTCATATGTGGATTTTATTTTCCTTGAAGTGTTTAGATTACATTCCACTGTTGGCTTGGTAGCTATTATTCAACTTATACTTTTAAAATTTATCTGCTGGTAATCACAAAAGGCCAAAGAGAATATTTTTTCTTTATTTTTAAGTTTTGGGTCAGAATATTTAGAAATAGATGAGTTCCAAGAGAAACAAAGCAAAGATCTAACGAATACAGTCATCGCAGAATTAAAATCCTGCATAATTTCTGACTGTAATTTTGGAATTAGTGATCATATGGTGTTAAACAGTGTCAGAGCTTCTGCCAAGCAAAGCAAAACTTAGAGATACTGTCACAATGGAGAGTTTGCCAATCAATTGAATGAGTGCCAAGCAATAAGACATGAGATTTAAGTGGGAAAAGTTAATAGAATCCCAAGAATACTGGTGAATTGCTAAGCTCTGCCAGTTGCCTGTCCCAATCAGTATTGTTTAGCGTTACTTGAAGATAAAGTTTAACTTGGCTGCATCTATGGGTGCAGCCTGAAATTAGGTTAAAGAAGCAAATCAAAGTACATCAATTGCATTGCTCAGGGAATGTTTCTTTTTTTTTTTTTTTTGACAGGCAGAGTTAGACAGTGAGAGAGACAGAGAGAAAGGTTTTCCTTCCATTGGTTCACCCGCCAAATGGCCGCTATGGCCGGTGAGTTGCGCCGATCTGAAACCAGGAGCCAGGTGCTTCCTCCTGGTCTCCCACGTGGGTGCAGGGCCCAAGCACTTGGGCCATCCTCTACTGCCTTCCCGGGCCACAGCAGAGAGCTGGACTGGAAGAAGAACAAATGGGACAGAACCGGCACCCCAACTGGGATTAGAACCTGGGGTGCTGGTGTCACAGGTGGAGGATTAGCCTAGTGAGCCTCAGCGCTGGCCAGGGAATGTTTCAAATGTTTCAAAGCTACAGATATAAATAGATGGGAATACCACTGGAAAAAAAAAAGCACAAAAGAATTGAAAAGAATGTAAATGGGTATGCTAAAAGACTTTTATTCTCTAAAACAACACAGTATAGAAGATTTCCCTTTCATACTGTTATCCAGGAAAAGGTTAGGTTATGAAAATCATCCATGGGTTATAGTAAGTAGAAAATTAAAGTGACACTTCATATATCAATAAGAGGATTGCTGTTTTTATTTTTAAATAGAGGACTTCCAATTAGGATTGTACTGAGATGTTTAAATGTTGGAATTGGGTCCCCCAGTGCAGTAGAGATACTGGTGACTGATGGAGAATTAAAGGAAAAATGTGAATGATTTGAATAATGAGAGGTTCAACTCTTCCTGATTAAACCAGCATAATTCAGGAGGCATGTGTGTATGTTTTAAAGTTTCCCATGTCTATGAAGGAGAAAAATTTAGAATAATTTAGTGCTTTTAGGGCAATAAATTCAAGCTAATTATTAGGATAAATTTTCTGACAGTGTTATTTGCTTTATATGAAGACAAAGTCCTCCTAGAGGGTAGATTTGGGGAGAGTTAAACCAAATACCAATTGGATGAAACACATTTTAAAATAGGGTAAGAGTTGTGTCTAATGCACCATCTGATGGCAGAGGTGTGACTATGGAAACTTGATTTATTGTTAGACCGATTTTCACAGCAACCCTTGGACATTAGCAAGTTTATGAGCAAGTGAAGTCATGGACAGCATCCTCTCTGCTGAGGCCACATCTGCAGTGAGGGGAGAAACGGGACTTTTTTCCTGCATTGTGGGGCAGACCTCAGGAGAAGCATGAGTCAGGGATGAATGGGGATGAATGCTGAAGGGATCCGCAGGGAGACAATGGCTCATTGGAGGTCTAAGGCTTTTGGTTGCTTATGATTTGTGGTGGTATTTTGTTGGCCACTCCCACTCATTACCTGGGGATGGTATTTGTCTTTTTATTAGTGTCTTATTTTTAGATATTTGCCAGATGGTATTTCTAAGTATCAGGAAACAGAATTTTGAGAATTTTTTGGACTTCTTTATGCCTAGTGGTAGTTGGAAAGAGTCTAAGCTCAAATTGCTCAGGGTTTGTATCCTCTCTTGTAGCATCTTTGGCTTTTTCTTGATGCCTTATGTGAGATAATTTTAGGTTACCAATATTGCCTGTCTCCATGTGATATTTTTATGGCCTTTTCCTAGGATCTTTAGGAGGGCAGACTTCATTTCTTTTCTATATTGTCCAAGCTCACAATTCTCTAGAATTATCTAGCTCATTCTCTAGCTCATTATTCTCTAGAATAATCTCATATGAGTCTTCATTAATGGCTGCCTTCTGAAACTGCATCAGCCATGCAAATTGGATAAAAAATAGCCCAAGTTTGCAACAATATTCAGAGTGAAAATTAGCCATAAAAGAGCAAAAATGCTTTGGGGAAATAAGGAAATGGAAAACATAATCTTCTTATAGGGTAATATGAGGAAAGAGTTGTGCTAATATTATTTGTTCATAAATGCAAATCTCTGGTCTAGAAAATGCAGAGCCTGTAAAGATGAATGAAACACAAGACTAGGCATTAAAGAACTGAACATCTCATGGAAAGAGGAATGGACAAATGGCATTCTTCACGTAAGCTGGGAAGTTATTAAGATCCTATTGTCTCAGACTATGGTAAGTGAATGCCTAGGCAGCAAATGCTAGGCAACATTTTCAAGGTCAACAGGCACTACTAGCTCACACAACAGTAGCCCTCATCAATCAGAAAAAGGAGACTGTAGCTTTAAGCAAAAATTAAAATTCTTTATTAAATGAATGAAAGTGTTCTTAAAGAAATGTAATTTTCTCCTCTTGTCCCTTTATACATTTCACTTTTCTGATTTTATCATCCAATCAGAATGAATCTTTTCTATTTTTTTTGGTTTTTATTAGTTTCAGTCTTGCAATGTCCACAGACTCCTGGGAATGTGCATTTCATCACCAACTCTTGTTAATTCCCAAACAATTTATCATCATCCCTGAGATGGTACTCCCTATGCCCCAATTTCATGGCTCTTACCTTCACAGATTCTTTCAGGTATCACATCCCTTAAATAATCTTTGCTTTTCGTCTCTCTTGTATGGATCTGGCTGCCAATAAATGTTAATTACCCATTTATTAAAAAAATCATTCTTCATCCATTTACTATCAACTTTCCTTTTGACCACCGTAATCATCTTCCCATCTGTACATAGGTAACTCACTGTATATACATCAGTAATCTTTTAAAAGTGTTACTAATATCAGCATTGCTCAATACCCAGTGTCTTCCCATAACACTTAGAATAATTCACTTTAGCTTATAAGAACCTAGATGATAAAGACCTTGAATAATTGTCCCCTCTCAAACCCAGGCTGAAATCTGATGGCTACTGTAAAACTGTTAAGAAGTTGGATCTTTGGGAGATGATTAGGTCGTGGGGGCTCTGTTCTCATGAGTACGTTAATGCCTTTATCAAGGGAGTGGCTTCTTTTTCAATCCCCAGCTGGGTTCCTTGTGAAAAGCTGAGGTCATTCTCCTCCTTTCTCCCCTTCTTCCTCTTTGTCCCTCCACTAAGTGCACCTTTCGTCATGAGATACAACCACAAGATCCTCCTCAGATGTCTGCCCCTTGATGTTGGACTTTCCAGCCTCAAGAACCATGAGAAACAAATTGCTGTCCTTTATAAATAACACAGCTTACCATATTCTGTGATCACAGCACAAACGCACTGAGGCATCCTGCAGTGTCTCTAACTTCTCCTCGTGTTACTTTTTGCTCACTGAACGCTAGCTCTCTTTCTGTTCTACTACCAAACAGAACATGTTCCCTTTTGGGTCCTTTACAAATAGATTTAGAATCTATTTGTAATGCTTGTCCAGATATTTTATTTTATTTATTTATTTTTTGACAGGCAGAGTGGACAGTGAGAGAGAGAGAGAGACAAAGAGAAAGGTCTTCCTTTTCCATTGGTTCACCCCCCAATGGCCGCTGCACAGCGGCGCACCGCGCTGATCTGAAGCCAGGAGCCAGGTGCTTCTCCTGGTCTCCCATGCAGGTGCAGGGCCCAAGGAGCTGGGCCATCCTCCACTGCCCTCCTGGGCCACAGCAGAAAGCTGGACTGGAAGATGAGCAACTGGGACAGAATCTGGCACCCCAACCGGGACTAGAACCCGGGGTGCTGGCGTAGCAGGCGGAGGATTAGCCTACTGAGCCGTGGCGCCGGCCTTGTCCAGATATTTTCTTGGCAGGTTTCTTCTGTCTTTCAGGTCTCTCCTGAAGTGTCTTTCAGTTTCTCAGAGAAGTCTTCCCTGAACATCCATCTCCCCTCAGCTTTTTTTTTTTTTTTTACATAATAATGGTCTTTCATAGCTTTTATCATTATCTGATATATTCTCTATTCTTATAACTTTTTCTAGTATTTGACACTTATCTCTCATCTACCCATTGCATTTGTTATCATTATATTTATTAGAAAAACTATTTTCATTTTTTTAGTTTCAGTTTTGTGTGAAACTCATCATTAATAGACTCCCAGGAATATGTATTTCATTACCACTTCTGTCATAATATGTCCCAAGTAGAAATGAACAGTATCCCTCATAGTATCTTTGTGTGACTATGTATTTATATATATTATGTATCTGTATCTGTGTATCATCTATCTATCTATCTTTTTTCCTATAACCTATATATCTAATTATCTATGTACCTGATATTATGTGCATAATACATATTCATATACATACATGCACATATACATATATATATATATCTTTAGGGCCTTCTAAAACACTGGGAGCAAACATCTACATAGAGTGACTGTAAAATTTTATTTATTATTTTATTTGAAAGACAGAGAAACAGAATGCTCCTATCTGCTGATTTATATCCCAAATGTCTGCAACAGTGTGGCTGGGTCATATTATAGTCAGGTGCTGGGAATTCAATTTGGTACTCCCGTATGGGTGGCAGGGACCCAACCATTCAGGCTTTCACCTGCTGTCTCCCAGGGTATACATTAGCAAGGAGTTGGAATTGGGAGTGGAGCTGAGACTCAAATCTAGGCAGTCTAATATGTGTTGCATGCAACCCAAGCAGCACCTTAACCAGCGCACCAAATGCCCACCTCTATATGAGCAACTGTAACACTACCCAATGGAAATACAGAAATTTATATGATAAAATGGTGTCACTGGAAATGTATCTGTTACCCATATGGTCTTTTTAACCGATTCATAAGCTGATACAATCAACTCTTTTCTTCCACACCTACTATTCTTTTGGGTTTTCATCATTTCTCTTTGGAAGCATAACATCATAGGTGAGTTTTCACACAGGCTGTTGGATAATCGTTCTGTTCTTTCAAATTCAACATGAAAATTGGATGAGATCATTCTGTATTTTTTTTAAAGATTTATGTTTTTATTTGAAAGGCAGAGGCAGAGACAGGGAGGGGGGAGGGAGAGAGAGAGAGAGAGAGAGAGAGAGAGAGAGAGAGTCTTCCATATGCTGGTTCACTCCCAAGATGGCTGCAATGGCAGGAGCTATGTTGATCCAAAGCCAGGAGCTAGGAGCTTCGTCCAGATCTTCCATGCAGGTGCAAGAGTCCAAGCACCTAGGCCATCTTCTACTGTTTTCCCGGGCCATAGCAGAGAGGGGGATCCGAAGTGGAGCAGCCTGGTCTTGAACTGGTGTCCATATGAGATGCCGGCACTGTCAGTTCACCTGCTATGCCACAGCGCCAGCCCCCAATCTGTGTTATTTTCATGTATTACTTTCATTGTTTGTGAAACTGAGTTGCTTATTATTACTTTGTGTGTTTCAGTCCTGTTTTAAATAGTCAATTAGTGTTCAAAGTTAGAGTTATGTAAGTTCTTCATATTGCTCAATACAGAATAAGCACCTCATAAATTCTCTTCAGGTTGGTTTTTCAACATTATCTCCCTAAAATTATTATGGTCTGTAAATATGATGATCTGGAAATGTGGTATTTTGTTTCTTAATCTGTTGTTTTTCTTCAAAAAAAGAAAAAATGTGCCTTGGGAAAACCTGTATTTATAGCTTTTACCAAAGAAGCATAAACAACTGATTACAAGTGAAAAGGCCAATGGTTTCATTTTACTTCCCAGCAGTCAGCAGAATGAAGATGCTAATTATGAGTTTAAAAATGATCCTTTGAAAGTATACCTCAAATTAAATTTTTGCTTTATGTGTTTTGTTGAAGTAAAGATGCTGAAATTCAACCTCCACCATTTTCAATACACTCTGAATATCATAAATCCTACCCAGACTCTAATTCATTTCTTTACATCTCATTTCCTGAACTGTGCTCTGCAGTGCAATGTGGTGCAATCCTGACTGCCAGTTTCAGAACTGGCCTAATTGCAAATGATGGAGGCCATTTGAACTGTGGAAACTTATGACCCATGATAAGATGGTCTTATTCATAAATAAGATATGCTGAATATGATTTACCTAATATTCTCAGATATACACTTACCATATTACCTAATATCTTCAAAATAAAAGTAATTCATGAGTCAATAACCACCATGACCATTTACTGAGGAAGTGTTACATTTGAGGAACAGGACTAAAACCTGTGCATGCAAACTCCTTCCCTAGCAAATCTATGGGGGTAGTTCTTATGACCTGTATTTTGCATATGGGACATTGAGGCTTAGAAAGTTAAAGAAATGTATCCAAGTGAATGGTAGAGGTAGAATTCAGATAGAGTTGTTTGTGGCTACAATGTCTCTGGCTATATTAGTCCTATTTGTATTTCTACAACAAAATACCTGAGGCTGGGAACTCTGTGAAGAAATGAAGTCTACTTAGCTTGGAGTTCTGGAAGCCAAAAACCAATGATTGGTGGCTCCATGTGTTTGGCATCTGGTAAAGTTCCTCTGGCTGTATAACAGCATGGTGATGACATCATGATGGGAATGTGTGTGACAGGGGATGACACATGGTGAGACTGGGAGGCAGAATGAGCAGAGACCAGTCCCGCTTTTTATAACAACTAGCTTTCTCCAGGAGACAAGTGTTTAATGCTTTCTGAGAATGACGCCCTCAACCACCTAACCACCTTCCACAAGGCACCTCCTCTTAAAGGTTTCCCCACCTCCCAGTGTCATCATGCGGGGTCCAAGCTTTCTGCACAGGAGCCCTGTGGCACACTCAACTCATGTTCAGATCACATCACTGGCCTTCATTCTTTGCTGTGTCATGTTACACTGATCTCCAGTCCAGTTCACTGACATGGTATTCAAATTCTGCTACACTTTTCTATAATTAGCAAACAGAAGGAACTTGAATAATTGGCTGACTCCATTGACAGCAGGAGGCAGGCTGGCAGAAGTCTTTGTTTATGGTTTGGGGGAAAGAGAAATAGTGTTTGGAATCATGAGATCTGGATTTGAATCCTAGGTCTAGGGGTCCTGAATAATCTGCTTATTGGGTCTGACTTTGCTCTTCCTGCCTGCAAACTCCATTGTATTAATATTCTCTACTCCGAGATGCTTTAATCATTACCTTAAATTAAGTTGTAATGAGTCTTAAGTGGATGTCCAAACTCTTGGGAAGGCTCTGCTACAGATCTTGCATGGCTGTTTTGGGGTCTTTCTGAACACTGGTGAAATGGTGAGATGATCACAGCGTGTCTTTTTGCAAAGAAATAAGGAATCCCATGAATAAAACTCATCTGCAGGGAAGAAAGAGCCAAAGTGAATAAATCTGGCCAAGTAGTAAGAATTCAATTATCAGAAAGGAGGAAAAATTATAAACAGAATTTCGAGTCCATCAACAGAAATTGTCTTGCAACCTGGTCTCCACTGAACTTAAGACCAAATCCTAAGTAAAGCAAAAAACTAAAAACAAAACAACCACCACCACAACAAAGCTGTTTATGAAACATTTTGCAGAACTTTACTACAGAGGGAAATCACTTTGGGATTACTCTGATAGAGAAAAGCACTGCCTTACTTTGCCTCAGGCCATCTCAGTTCTAGAAGCATGGGACTTGCAGGAATTTGTGACAAAAAACTGGGACATACCCTTGGCACCAGAAGGAAATTTAGCACTTTGCAGAAGAGTGGCAGTCTCAGAAGATCTGGACGTCCTTCAGTGTCTGGCAGATGTAACTGCGCCAAATGACGTCCAATTGTGCTGGATCACAAGCACATTTGTTACATTGCCTGGGGGAGGACTAAGGTTCTAAGAAAGCAGAATATAGCAAAAGCCAGTGGAATTCTGTTATTCTTGTTCAACACACATTGGAGACAACTATGGGGTTAGAGAATAATTAATTAGAAAATGTATTTTGTGGGGCTAGAGCTGTGGTGCAGCAGGCTAAAGCCCCGGCCTAAAGTGCCAGCATCCCATATGGGCGCCCGTTTGAGTCCCGGTTGCTCCTCTTTCCATCCAGCTCTCTGCTATGGCCTGGGAAAGCAGTAGAAGATGGCCCAAGTCCTTGGGCCCCTGCACCTACGTGGGAGACCTGGAAGAAGCTCCTGGTTCCTGGTTTTGGATCAGCACAGCTCCAGCTGTTGCAGCCATCTGGGGAGTGAACCATCAGATGAAGACCTCTCTGGCTGTCTCTACCTCTGTCTGTAATGGTCTTACAAATAAATAAAATAAATCTTAAAAAAATGTATTTTGTTTTATAAGTTGATTTCACTTACTTTGGATATATTCCCAGGATATAGCTGGGTTATATGGTAGATCCATTTTTAGTTTTTTGAGGAATCTCCATACTGTTTTCCATTATGGTTGTACCAATTTGCATTTCCAGTGATATTGTATTAGAATATCCTTTTCTCCATAACCTCAATAGGATTTGTAATTTTTCCTTTTGGATAGTAGCCATTCTAACTAGAGTGAGTTTATACCTCATTGTGGTTTTTATTTGCATTTCCCAGATGGCTAGTGATAGTGAGCATTTTTTTCATGTACCTATTCACTATTGGTATTTCTTCCATTGAAAAAAATCTGTTCATACCCTTTGACCATTTCTTAACTGCAATGTTTGTTTTGTTGTTAAGTTTCAGAACTCCAGGGAATGTCATTGTCATATAGCAGGTTAATCTGTTGCCTGTGATGCTGGCATCCCATATGGGCATTGGTTTGAGTGCCAGCTGCTCTACTTCTGATCCAGCATTCTGCTAATGTGCATGGGAAAGCAATGGAGGATGGCCCAAGGCTTGAACTTCTGCACCCAAGTGGAAGTCAAAGAAGAAGCTCCTGGCTCCTGGCTTTAGCCTGGCCCAGTCCCAGCCATTGTGACTGGGGAGTAAACTTCTCTCTTTGAGGAGGAAGACCTCCCTCCCTCCCTCTCCCCCTCCCCCTTCCTCCCTCTCTGTAACTCTGTCTTTCCAATAAATAAATAAACCTTTTTAAACAAAGTTTCTGTGCCTCTATATTTATAGCAGCCTAACTCACTATAACAAAGATATAGAACACGTCTAGATGCCCATCAACTAATGATTAATAAAAAAGATGTGGCAATATATAAAACTGAAATTTGCAATGAATGAATGGAACTGGAGATCATTATGCTAAGTGAAATAAGCCAGATTCAGGAAGACAAATATCACATGTTTTCTCTTATTTGTGGAAATTAATATAGAGAGTATAAAAAGTGTGTGGCTGTCATATTACTTGTTACATGGTTATAAATATTGCTTCACTGAATTATACCATTTTCACATTAATGTGCCCTTCCTTCCCCATGTTATGATCATTGTCATGAATTCCTCATTTTTTTATATTAAAGAAAAATAGGATTTATGTGTATGCATATAATACCTATTTATAAAGTGAATGTGGAAAAATGTTAAAATTGTGAAACCTTAAAACTAAAGAATAAAATTTATTAAAAAAGAAATTCAAAAAGAAAAAAGAAAATGTGTTCTGTAAAATATTGGTCTATTTGTGCCCACTCTTTACTACCCAGTCTGCCACTAGCAAGTCTCAGTGGACCTTTATGTTCCAGAATGCAGGTCAAAAGCCACATCAGAACTATACTGAAGAGTGTTAAAATGTCATCTTCAATAAATTAAAATTATCGCTCTCAAGCACATGAATATGTCTAAGATTTTATTCAGTTAATTAATTATAAGGGGACAAGATGATGCATTAGTGTTATTGGCTGAGTTGTATCCCTCCAAAATTTGTAAGAGATCTAACCCCCAGAGCCTCAAAATGTGACTTAGTTTGAGTATCAAGTCTTCAAAGATGTAATCAAACTAAAGTCTCTAGAGTGGGCCCTAATCCATTCTGACAGCTGTCCTTATGGCACAAGAAAATTGAGACACACAGAGGTGCCAGTAAAGATTGTGTGAGGACAAAATGAGAAGGTGCCACTCTGTAAGCCAAGAAGAGAGGCTGCAGGAGAAATCAAACATGCTGTTGACATTTTGATCTTGAACTTCTAGCTGCATGACTGAGAAATGAGTTTCTCTTACTTAAAACACCCAGCTTGTAGCATGTTAGTATGATAGCAATAGCAAACTAATATACACCACTAGTTCAAAGGGTATTTCAGAACCTGGAAACTTACAGGTAACCTAATAAAGGCATGTTATAATAAGATTCTTGGTCAGATACAAAGATTGTTATGTCCTTTAGGGGAATGATGCATAACTTTTGGGATATCTTTTCTATGAGGCAAAATTACCTCCATATCTACCAAACAAAAATCTATCAGTTAAAACATAACTTCACTAAAATGGAAACTTGAACCCATAGTAAATAATAATTCAAAGAAAGTGCATTCCTTAGATCATCACTGGGGACAGGCAGGGGCTAAAACTCTGTATTGCAAATGATGATCAGAGATACAGGTATGTTAAAAGGTACAGTCAATTGACATCAATGTCTAATTTTCTCCACATTGTCCAAGAGAATTAGTACAATTGCAATAAAACTTTCAACAGAACTTTTGGTAGAACTCGACCAATTCATTTTAAAACTTATAAGAAAATGAAAAGGATTTAGAAGAATCAAAATAATTTTGAAAAAGAGCAATAAAGTTGGAGGGATCACATCACCCCAAAGTGAAGAGTTAATAAAAGCTGAAGTTCTATCATCAGAGTTATAGACAAAAGATCATGATGGAATAAGGAATACAGAAAGAGACCCATCTCATTTTGGCCTGTTGATTTTTGACAAAGGCACAATGGCAATTCAATGAAAGAGAGGGAATATAAAAAAAAGAAAATGTTTGTATCCTGGGATTAAGCAAAGGATTCTTAGACATTATATCATACATCATACATATGATTCATTAAAGAAAAACTGATAACTTAGGCTTTGTCAAACTTCAGAATATGTTCGGAAAAACACATCTTAAAGCAATGAAAAGGTAAACTACAGAATGGAAGAAAATATCTTCAAATCACATATTTGACAAAGGAATTGGATCCTGAATATACAAAGGATTTTCAAAACACAACAGACCACAAACAATGCAATTTAAAAATGAGCAAAATGAATGGACAATTCACCAAAGTATCCTTTGATAGCAAATAAACTTATTACATAATGTTTAATATCCATAGCCACTGGACAGTAAAGTGAATTATCTCTATACAGCTGGCAATTATGCAGAGCAAGGATGAGTTGCTGTTGGGAATGCAAAAATGGTGCAACCACTCTGGAAAACAATTGAGCATTTGCTGTAAAGTTAAGCAAACACATACCACATGACCCAGCAATACCACTCCTAAATATTTACTTTAGAGAAATGAAAACATATGTTCTCACAAAATCTTATACTGAAGTGTTTGTAGCAGCTCTATTTCACAGTTGCCAAAGAGCTGGAACAAACTCAAATTTCCTTTAATAGTAAAACAAATAAACTGAGATACATCTATGGAATGGTGTACTACTCAGCAATGAAAGACTGATAGATTAATTAGATGAACTGCAAAGACATTTTGTTGATGGAAAGAAGTCCGTCTCAAAATTTTACATGCTGAATGATTCTTTTAAAATCCCATTTATTAATAGACAAAACTATCATGATGAACAGATCAGTGTTTGCTGGAGGGTGTAGAAACTGTGAGAGGGAGACTGAAAAAAGATAGTGTCCTCATTGTGGTGGTGGTTATAAGGATCCATACTTGTGTTAATTCACAGGAGTGAAAGGAAAGAAAAAGTCAATTTTACTGCGCATTAATAAAAAATTCCTAGGGTCAGCACCCTCCTAGGCTCTCTGTGTCACAAATGCTATCCCAGTTCTTGCTTTCTGTTATCTATTGCCATCCTTTCTGTTTGTTTGTTTGTTTCGACAGGCAGAGTTAGACAGAGAGAGAGAGAGAGAGAGAGAGAGAGAGAAACGTCTTCCTTTTCCATTGGTTCACCCTCCAAATGGCCGCTATGGCCAGCACGCTTCGCCGATCTGAAGCCAGGAGCCAGGTGCTTCCTCCTGGTCTCCCATGTGGGTGCAGGGCCCAAGCACTTGGGCCATCCTCCACTGCCTTCCTGGGCCACAGCAGAGAGCTGGACTGGAAGAGGAGCAACCAGGACAGAACCGGCGCCCCAACCAGGACTAGAACCCGGTGTGCCAGCGCTGCAGGTGGAGGATTAGCCAAGTGAGCCGCGGCACCAGCCTATTGCCATCCTTTTTGACAAGGATCGCCACCCACTTCCTCTACCTACTCCACAACATTCCCCAAATTGTTCTCTGTCTGATTGAAATTGTTCCCAAAAGGCACCCATGATCCCTCTTCTACCCATGAGGACATCCCTAGCAATTTGTCTCATAATTCCTGCCATGTCTTCAATCCTATAACTCTTCCTATTTCCTTCCTGGCACATATTCCAGCACTTAGATTATTCAGTAAATGTTTCAGGTGCATGTGTTGGTCTGTCATGACCAAAATGCTTTTTCTTTTAAAAAGCATGCAGATAGGGAAAAAACTCCAGACTTGCTGGAGCCAGTGTAATCAAAATGTTATGTCAAAAAAAGAGCCAATATTATTTCTATGAGTGTGAGATTTTTGAGAGGGTAGTTTAGGACAAAACAGCGTGAACTTGGAATTCCCATTATCTATAAAATTATTCATCACAAACCTTCATTGAGGAATACACACGCATATGCACACACACACACACACCTGCACTGAATTTATAATAACCACTATCCATTCAGAATGACTAGTTGTGATCATACAGAGGTCATTGTCTTATTGCAGACTGAATGTATTCATAAAATACTATTTTCATATTTTTTTACCCAATCCTCAAGAAGTTTTCTCTGGCTTCTTTTCTAACTTAATTATCTGCATGGTGTTTGATCATCTATATTTTTGCAATCAAGTTCTTGAAGGGGCCATGGCATTTTGACATTGGTAAATTTGCAAATGTTTTTACTCCAAACATTCTATCTTTAGCCAGATTTGTCTCTGTGGATTTCACTGCTGGGGGCCCTCATTCCACATCCATTCAATAATTACTGATTGGGCATTTACCACGCGCCAGGTAGATATTGTGAGCAAAGCAGCAAGTGAGACAGTGATCAGCCCTGCATTCCCAGAGTCCACAAACCGGTAAGTCTAAGCAGAAAAATGAGCCCATACTTCTAGGACCTATGTATATGACACATCAGTTCTGGGTGCACATAGGAATACCTCACTCAATGAGGGTCTGGGGGCATCTCTTGGAGGGAATGAGACTTGCTGAGTTTTCAGAATCAATAATGGTTGGACCATGGAAGGTGGGAAGGACTCAATAGAGGGAAAATACTTGTGATAACATCACATCAAATAGTTTGCATTTCTGGAACATTAGTAAGTTGACATCTTAGAAGTGTGGTCTCCTCTTCCTGCACAACCTTCTGTTGCTTGTCTGAAACATAGCACTCTTTCTTTTCTGTGAATTTGGCTGAGTGTGTTGCCTGTGTCTCTCTAGTGGTGCTCCTAAGACAGCTGTGAAAGCATACTTTTCATGTGAGTTAGGATCACAGGTCCTGGAGTAAGAGACCCCTTGGCCTCATCTATCAAGTATGAATCATAACGCCTATTTCACAGGATTCTTTCAACAGTTAAGTAAGCAAATAAATACAACAGTACACTTAGAATAGTGCACGAGATATTATAAAGCATAGATGTAAATACTGATCATTACTAAGAAGTTTGTGTGTCCCATTTTCTCAATTAAATGGGAATACCTGGAAGGCAGAATTAAGTTCTTATTTTAAAAAAGCTCAAGATCTACACATAAAATTTCATTTAACTTCTTCAAATAAAATTTACTGCTTTAAATGTGCAGATTGGGGCTCTTAGATGTTAACTTAATTATGTATGGGTCCCTGTCAGTAAATGGGAGAAATAATCCCATATCCCTCGCACTGTGAGGATTCAGCTGCTTCCCTAACACAATGAAATAGAAAAAGTAAGCTCGTCACTTGGGGAGTGATTTAGTTGCAAACAACAGAATCAGAAGCATAACTGACTGATTCTAGTTACTGTGAAAGACCCAAGAAACAGTTTAAGCATAAGCTAAGTGGGGAAGAAAAGGAAACAAACAGAAATATTAAAAGTCTAGGAGAAGATTCTAATGAGGGTTAAGAAAATAAGACTGGCTGTAGTTTATACCTCAGAATGAGAAACAAATCAGAGAATCAATATCTAGCAACGTTGTAGATCTTGATTTATGGTTTATAACAGAAACAATAGGGCTAGTTACAAGACGAGCTTGGAGGGGCCAAGGGAAGCAACTCTGGAGTACTGTGTTAGAGAGTTATTCTAAAAGGAATTAAGCGTTCCAGTTCCTCTACATTCACCCCCCCCCCAATCTCCCAAAATTAAAAAACCTGTTCAGACCTCAGATGTTCAAGCGAAATCATAAATTTCCTACTGGGTCATGTGAGCACTGAGCAATTTCACATTCCTTTAATGCAGGAGTGTGTGCAATGGGGTGACCATCCTCTGGCTGGGCCCATGGCTTCAAGGGCAGAAACATAGAGAACCGGGAGGGACAGCACTCACCTCGCTTCCCTGCCTCTCCTGAGGGTGTGTTCTCAGCCCACAGCCTAGGAGGAGCTGCCTGTGGAGGCCCAAGGCTTGGCCTGCTCCACCTGGCCGGACTCACAGCCACTCTCGGACCTGCCCTGGCCACGTGGCCACTGTGAGACTTGTGGCCAGCCTTGTGGGCAGCACTGCCTGTCTGCAGGAATAAACACAGGCCACTGCAGGTTAAAACAAAAGACAGAAAGAGAATAAAAGCCTTCTGGCTTGCCAGCATGGCGAAATTCCATATTACAGAAGAGTAAAGTTTTTGTCCAGACATTGACAGTGAGCTGTATCTGTGTCTGTTAGGAGCTATAATTGAGGTTTTCTGCATGTGAGCTGGGAAATATTAAAATATTAAAATCATTTTGATCACAATTTAGTGAGGACTTAATATCGAGCATTATTCTATGTGAATTTATTGAATCCTCACACCAATCTAAGAAGTGAGTAAAAGGAGTGCCTCCATTACACAGATAAGGAAACCGAGGCTGGGGAGTTCAGATAATGTACACAGGCTCACAGGCAAATGAAGCTGGAATTTGAACTCTGGTCTATGGAATACCTTGGCGATTGGCTGCTTTCTGTGTCAGATAAAAGAATGTTGAACCTAGGCCTGTGCCGCGGCTCACTAGGCTAATCCTCCGCCTTGCAGCGCCAGCACACCGGGTTCTAGTCCCGGTCGGGGTGCCGGATTCTGTCCCGGTTGCCCCTCTTCCAGGCCAGCTCTCTGCTGTGGCCAGGGAGTGCAGTGGAGGATGGCCCAAGTGCTTGGGCCCTGCACCCACATGGGAGACCAGGAGAGGCACCTGGCTCCTGCCATCGGATCAGCGCAGTGCGCCGGCTGTAGCGGCCATTTGGGGGCTGAACCAACGGCAAAAGGAAGACCTTTCTCTCTGTCTCTCTCTCACTGTCAAAAAAAAAAAAAAAAAAAAAAAAAGAATGTTGAACCTAAGTCCTTGAAGTAGCATGTGCTGTTCACAGTGGCAGGGAGCCTGAAGGAAGGGCTATTGGGCAGTATAGTGATGTCAGCAAGGCCTAGGACTTGCCCGCCATCTGCTCTGCCCTGTGCATGGGTGACATCTCATGTTCAGGAGCATTGCTGCAGCGATTTCAGGCATCTCAAGAAGTCATGATCACATTTGTTTCAGTACAGGGGGAAAATGTCCTCTGTTAATCTCTTTCTTTCTTTCTTCCTTCCTTTCTTTCTTTCTTCCTTGCTTCCTTCCTTCCTTCCTTCCTTCCGACAGGCGGAGTTAGACAGTGAGAGAAACAGAGAGAAAGGTCTTCCTTTTGCCGTTGGTTCACTCCCCAAAGGGCTGCTACTGCCAGCACGCTGCGCCGATCCGAAGGCAGGAGCCAGGTGCTTCTCCTGGTCTCCCATGCATGTGCAGGGCCCAAGCACTTGGGCCATCTTCCACTGCACTCCTGGGCCACAGCAGAGAGCTGGCCTGGAAGAGGGGCAACCGGGACAGAATCCAGTGCCCCAACTGGGACTAGAACCTGGTGTGCCGGCGCCGCAAGGTGGAGGATTAGCCTAGTGAGCCGTGGCACCAGCCCTTTTTCTTTCTTTTTTTTAAGCTTTTATTTAATGAATGCAAATCTCATAATTACAACTTTAGGAATATAGTGGTTTCCCCCATACCCACCCTCCCACCTCCACTCCTTCTCCCATCCCTTCTTCATTAAGATTCATGTTTAATTAACTTTATATACAGAAGACCAATTCTATATTAAGTAGAGGTTTCAACAGTTTGCATCCACACATACACACATGATCTAAAAAGTACTGTTTGAGAGCAAGTTTTGTAGCTAATTCTCACAGTACAACTCATTAAGTACAGAGGTCCTACATGGGGAGTAAGTGCACAGTGACTTCTGTTTTTAATTTAACAATTAATACCTTTATTTATGATATCAGTGGTGTTGATCTTTTTCTATCAGTGAGAACATCTTCCCAGACTCCAGTAGGCATCTCTGCTATGTATGCCGTTAACTAGCATGAAGTCATGTATCTATGCCTAAATCCAATCAACTTTGAAGATTATGGAATTGCTATGGTTCGCTGAGATCATCATAAGTCATTCTCAGAGGCTATTAAAAGGACCACTGTTGCTAAGCATGCAAAAAGAAGTGGGCTCATTGGGAGAGAAGTGCAGGTGACAGGTGCTGGCAAAGCAAGAACTGTGTCTGACGTAGGTACCACAGCCAATTTCTTGTCATAGGAGCAATTTGGTTCTAATGTAACTGGTGGGAATGGAAGTTAGAGGAAGAGAGGACTGGAGAGGAGAGGGGAGGAGAGGGAAGGCAAAAATATGGAGCATTTGCTATGTACATTATGTTAGCACCTTTTAGGCACCTTACCACATGCCTTTCATATGGTTCTTACTTTTATATTTATTTTCTGGAAGCTCTATTAAAGTCTAAACTCATATAGCCATGAAATAGCAGGGATGAATTTAATCCAAATAGATTTATTAAAAGATATGTTCTTGGGGCTGGCACCGTGGCGCAGTAGGTTAATCCTCCGCCTGTGGCACTGGCATCCCATATGGGCGCCGCTTCTAGTCCCAGATGCTTTTCTTCCAATCCAGCTGTTTGCTATGGCCTGGGAAAGCAGTAGAAGATGGCCCAAGTCCTTGGACCTCTGCATCCTCGTGGGAGACCCGGAAGAAGCTCCTGACTCCTGGCTTTGGATCGGCGCAGCTCCGGCTGTTGCGGCCATTTGGGGAATGAACCAACGGAAGGAAGATCTTTCTCTCTTGTCTCTCCCTTTCACTGTCTGTAATTCTACCTCTTAAATAAATAAATTAAATCATTTTTTAAAAAAAGAAGGGGCCAGCACTGTGGAGCAGCGGGTTAATGCCCTGGCCTGAAGCTCTGGAATCCCATATGGGCGCTGGTTCTAGTCCAGGCTGCTCCTTTTCTGATCCAGCTCTCTGCTATGGCCTGGGATGGCAGTGGAAGATGGCCCAAGTCCTTGGACCCCTGCACCCATGTGGGAGACCTGGAAGAAGCTCCTGGTTCCTGGCTTCGGATTGGCGCAGCTCCAGCTGTTGCGGCCATCTGGAGAGTGAACCAGTGGATGGAAGACCTCTCTCTTTCTCTGCCTCTCCTCCTCTCTGTGTAACTCTGACTTTCAAGTAAATAAATAAATCTTTAAAAAGAAAAGAAAGAAGATATATTCTATAGTTCTTAGGGGGAAATTGATTAGAAGTTATTCATCTTAGGTACAAGTATAGGAGTACTTCAGTAAATTTGTGCAAAAACTTTTTTTGAAATCAATGCATAGCTTTTTCATAATGTACATTTTCGGTGACTTTTTTTGAAGACTTCACTTATGAGGAGATCAATATCAAAGGAAAGCTTCCATCTTCTGGAAAACTTGTCTAATGTATCTTTGCACCTCCCACCCACTCAACAAATACCCAAATTAAGCAAAGTTATTCATTCATTAGCGGTGTGCAGAACCGACTATGCACCTGTGTGTGTTTCTACATGGTGGTATTGTGAAACCCGGGAGGAGGGAGCTTTGCTTTCCACTGGGTACTTACTCCCATATACCAGAGGCTACAGCACTCATAAGCCCCACTGTGGGAAACCGGGGCGGGGGGGAAGAAATGAGAAACAGAAAAAAGCACAGGCAAGTATGAGACAATGAACTCCAAGAGGGGCTTCTAATATTTCATTGTTATTGAAAATTACACTTCATAAAAAGTCTTGCTCATTTAAAGTTAGAAGAGTGACAGAAAAATGGCTTTCATACTTAGGTCTGCTAAATGTATGATAAATCAAAAAAGATGGAACAAGGAGAAACTTCAAGGAAAACAAAGCAGAAAATCAGTGTGTAGTATAAATAACACTTCATTAGTGCTATAGTGCCTTCCAGAACAGTCTAGAAAATTCCACAGAGTAATCATGGTATGTCGCACAGAAGAGAATAATTTACTATCGTGAGGCGTTTGTAATCCCTCCAATGAAAAGGGGAATGTATGCACATGACTCTTTAATGATAATAGACATGCAGGCATAAATCCCTAAATGATGAGATGTGAATTTATTTCATAAATTCAAATTTCTGTCGGGGAAGAAAAAGCCAGGGTGTCTGGCTTGATTGGGGCATTGACCTAGTCTGTGACTGATCTGCTGAGAACTACAGACTTGGGGTGTGTGATATTTATTCTAGACACTGGGAGAGGCCTCGCTTAGGGGGTGGAGCATCATGGTTTAGTCTCTCTCTCTCATCAGGCACACATCAACACTATAAACAGACAAGTTTTAGTTAGCAGGAGTCAATGCCAAAGTCATGGCAGCCCGCCGCACCATCCCCAAACACCCTTAGCAATAACTCAAGTGTTTTCTATCAAGAAAGATTTTTTCCTGTACTAAGTTTTAGACATTTCAGCTCAGTGTGGGTCCGAAGCAAAAATACAGATAGAAAAATTAATAATTTGACACTCCAACTCTCTCTCAGCATAGTTTCTTCTCTTCATTCTATTTAATATCCTAAATTCTCCTCAACAAAATCTTCTCTGGAGCAAAGAAAACTTATTAACACAAAAGTGCAAATGAAAGACAATAGTTTAAGTGTTACTTCTTCCATGGGAAGTTTTTGTTTTAACATGATTTAAATCCTTAAGCAAAGCAAAATTTAGATTTTTCAATAGGATGCTCTCTGGACAAGGGTACCTGGATATTGGATGGCAAGTAGGGGATTCCATTTGCTGGACTGGACATTATGGAGTGATTCTTAGAATGCAGCCAGGGAGCTGAGGTATAGACCGGAGGGAACAAAGCAGTGCATCTATCTAAAGGGGGAGAAATGTAAATGTGAAGAATCAAGATTCCAGGAAGAAGAGGCCCAGGCTAGAAGAAACAGGATGAGACTATGGTCCTAGGGCCACTGGTTTGGGGGTGTGGGAAGATGTGGAAAGGCAATGAACAACACAGAAAATGCCAGAAATCTGATGGAAATCTGCTGTAACCCTGGACTGGGTTAAATCAGGGGTTGTCAGTTGGTGGGAGAGGCAGCATGGCATATGACCAGTAGCAGTGGTCCATGAACAGCCCTAAGATCTGGAGAACTCTGGCCTCTTGTTGAAAATGTTGTAGAAGGGAAAGACTTGATGCTTTCTTTAAATCATCTAAGTGATGTGTCATCCTAAAATGGTTAAGTGCAGCAAGTTAAGTAAATGGGCCTTTGTGGGTGTGGTGTGGTCCAGCCTGCTGCCCAGCCTCTCATTCCATCTTCTTTGAGCACCTGCACCGAGACTGGTAATGCATTCTCCTTCCCTTGTGCCAGATACTTGCACCAAAGGGGGAAAATTGGTCTTAGCTGACTGTTTCCAGTACAGAACAGCATCACTCTCTCTCTCTGGAGGCCCATGGGACCAATGTACCCTCCTGCTGTCACATTCTGGAGGTGGAGGTTGTCGCTGAAGCCCCGTATCTCTTCTTTGCTGGCAACCACCAAGTCAGCCACAGTTTCTTAGCTTTTAGATCTTAGATGTGAACCAGATGCAGGTCCTTTCTGCAAACTCAGTTCCAAAGAAATAATGCCCTTTTCCTAGGTTTATGGTCAGGAAGAGGGTGGGAATGAAACATATGGTAAACTAAAAGCCCTTTCCAAAAATCTCTCTTTGGGGACTGGTGCTTCAGTGGCTTAGGCAGCTGCCTGCATTGCTGGCATCTCATATCGGAGTACCCATTAGAGTCATGGCTGCTCCGATTCCTATCTAGCCCCCTGCTAATGTGTCTGAGAAAGAAGCAGAAGATGGCCCAAGTACTTGAACCCCTGTCACCCACTTAGGAGGCCCACATGGAGTTATAGGCTCTTGGTTTCAGACCTGGCTGTCACAGCCATTTGGGAAGTAAACCAGTGGATGGAGGATCTTTCTCTCCCTATCTTTTTCTCTGTCACTCTGCCTTTTATAAGCAGAATAAATCCTAAGAAAAAAGTGTTTTTAAAATTTTATACTACCTAGGCACTTTAACTTCAAATACCTCAGGCTCTCAAGTGATTGGGTAGACTGTCCCAAAGCCTGTAATCAACTTTGCAAACCCCATGTGGACAATCTTACCTTGGAAAGTGGGGGAAGTTGGAGTGTATTTTCCTGAAGCCTTGGGTAAAACTAAGACTGAAATAGTTCAGTTTTGACCACCTGTTATGGATGGGTGTGTTTGCGAGGAGGGAGGGGACCCCAGAGCTAACTCCAGCTCCCACTGGAGACCAGCACCAGCTGTCCTGGCACAGTGCATTTTGAAGAAATTGGTCTTGGAAGAGCCACGGCTCCTTCTGCTTCTTTTAGAAGTAGGCAAACACTTGCTTTACATTTGAAGCAGAGGTTTTTCTGGTCTGAGTTCTCCCGTTTCATATTGGAAAACCTGTTCTTCAGGGCATGTACTATTTTCCCTAGGGGGTGCTGAAAGTGACATATCACTGTTGATGGTGTGTCCGGGGCAGGGATAGGATGGATGGAGGTGAGGAGGGGTTCCCAAATGCCTTGATGTAAAAAATAGGAAACTATTCTCATTTGGAAAGTAGCAAGTTAACCAGCAGCAGCAGAAACAAGGACAGCCTGTTATGCTAGAGACTGGCTGAGGCCTCTGTGACCAGAGGACTGGCCATCTACTGCCATTTAGTATTCCAGTCTGCAGCAGTAATGGCTCGTGGCCAGGCTCAACATCGCTGGAGAAGCCCAGGGGGTTTTCTTAAAAGTCTCAAACTGTTTATGTTCTTTGTAAAACAGAATTAAATACAAGGATATCTCATTTATCCAGCCCCATGCAGAACAGGCTTTTGCTCAGAAATGCATTTTTCAGTTCATATGTAGGTCTGTGCTATGATTTAATAAAGTTTGTGAAAGCTGTGTATGGGGTTTGCTTTTGTCTTCTTTATTTCACCCTAATCCTAATCACAATCCATAGAGTAGGGCATGGGGGAGCTTTATTAACCCTACTTGGACACTAAAGCCTCTACAACCTAGGCAGCAGCAGAACTGGCATGCGCCCTCCCACTACCCCTGCATGGTTTCAGGTCTTCAGAGCTCAGACATAGCTCAGAGGCTTCTCAATACATTGACTATAGGATGGTTTGTGAAATCCTGCTTTCATTCATTATGAATCAAAGGTCCAGTCAGAACTGAATTAAGGTCATTAAGGGTTTTAAGCATCTTTCAAAGTGCCATACACTATTGGTGCTGGGATATGAACAGAGATGTCGAATTTAAGGCAAGTACAGGAAGAAAGCAGTAGGGTGGCTGGGATGCCACGGGGCTGTGGCTGGAGGCTGGGAGCAGGTGATAACCAAGGGGGCCAAGTAGAAAGGAAAGACAGAAATGGGGACTGCATGGGCAGGCCATAAATCCTCTGAAAAGGGTGGCCAGAGAAGAATTGGGTCCTTAGCAAGACAAAGCTAGAGCTGGGTGAAACAGATTATGTGGACTGCCACCTATTGCCTCCACATTAGCCCTTTCTGCATATATCCAATCATCCTGTCCAGTTCTGTCTTAAAGAGGCTAGTTCCAGTGTCCTTGGGGTTTTAAGAGAGTAGTAACAGAAGAAAGGGCATGATTCTCAATTTCTCCTACATTTTCCCAGGAATTTCTTATTTCCTATGACTCTATTACTATGTTTTACCAGCTTTTGCAAAGATGAATCTGTTATCCTACCAGAAATTTTTGGAACACGCCTTCTACTTTAACATATTTTTATTGCTTCCTTAGGAAGCATGTAAATCCTACTCTGTTAAATTTCTAAGTTGAAGCTTGGATTATCCAATGCCCCTGTGGGAACTGGAGAGCAGAGACTTTTACCAACAGGAGGAAAGGTGGTACTGCATCAGACTTCAAAATCAACAGCACTTCCCTAAGACAAGCACCTTAGAGGGAGTAGGAGCACTCTTTAACCACCAAAGATGATCCCTTTTCTCTATCCCTGATGCATCGCCCCCACTGATGTTGAGATACATTTCTGAGAGACTCTCACTCCTCTGCCTGGCTTTGTCTTCACCTCTGCCTTCTTGTGGCTGTAGGATCCATTCTTCAAGTCACTTGGCTCAGTCAGCTCCAGAGATTTTTCACACTTGTTCTGGGTTCCTGGCCCCTCCCAGCAGTGACTTCATATTGATGACAGTGATGTGATTCTGGAAGCCTGTGGTTGCTGTTTCTGAGTCTCAGTCTACACCAGAACCTTACGCTTCATTCATACCATCCCCACATTATATCCACAGGAAATGCAGCAGCTGCCCAGGTCACACTAGAGCACCTGCCCAGGATTCCTTTTGGAGAACCTCTCTAGTTTTGTCAGGTATTTTCTGCAGCTTCTTCTTATTCTTTCTCTTGTCAGTGGGGTTCCTCCCCTGAAACAAATGCCATGGCTTGGGCCTGGGTAGCCATGCACCAAGCTCCTTGTCACTGCTTGCAGGACACTCAAGCCTTTGAGGGCCATTTGTGTCAGGATTCCCCGGAGCTGGATCCTCTTCACCCACAGGATCTCTGCCTCGTCATGTTGGGGCCCTGAGGCTACTTTTGACCTAAAATAGACTGAACACCACAAGAAAGCTTACCTCCCCTGTTTTAGCCATGATAAATCCATACTTATAGTCCCTCCTCTGGCACACTGTCATCTGTCTACTGCTACCCTGGGCCCTTCTCCTCTTACTGTGTTACTTATGATTCTTGATAGGAAATCAATCTTTTGGTTATTCAAACGCATTCTCAAGTTTCTTCCTGAAAAGTACAAGGATTTTCAAGAAGACATAGAAGAGTGTCACCATAGTGTTAATTGACATCAGATTTTCTTTTCCCAGTAGAAAAATATAGGCAGCATGAGAATATAGTAAGAAACTTGGGTCTGTTGGGTGTTGTTGCGGGAGGAGGGAAATCCGTAAGAGGAAAAGCTGTAAGTGCAGATGAAGTTTGCTCAATGCTGACAACACTTCCATGAGGCAGGTAAGTTTGTGGCTAACAAGTGCATAAAACCAGAAAAGTCTTTTTTGTCAGCTGACTTAGTTCTAGAAATTCTAAAGGGAGACTTTCATAAAGCACAATTAATCGCTCCAAATTCAGCTCTCCTGAAATACTTTCCAAAAAAAGTTTCTGAAATAGTTAAATAATTAGAAGTATACCTGTATGACACCTTTTATACAAAGCTGGATAAATGCTTCCATACCCAGCACTGTAAACTAGTTTAGAAGAGAGACCATTTCACAAAGTTTGCAGCTTGAGAACCCTTGAACTGAATCAGTCAGCTTTCCTGATGATTTAATGGGACTTGTTTTCTGGTTCTCTTATATACTTGCAGTTTGTTTTTCCCCACTTCTTCCCTGGGTTCATTTTTGAGCTTGCTGATCATTTTTAAATCCCCTTATAGCACCTAGTTCTATGATTTCAACATGGTAGGTGCTGAATAGTGTTTGTTAAGTTGAATTTAAGTCAACATCACCACATATGGACCCATTTTTACCTATAATTCTAGGGCAAGATTGACTTTTTGTTTTTTGTTGTTGTTGTTGTTGTTGTTGTTGTGTGATGAAAGCAAGTTGGCAGGAGCTAGAAATTTTTCATTCCCTGGAATCACTTTTATTGTTTATTTACTATTTGTAGTACATTCATGTTTCCAGGAACTTAAGTAACTAGAATGTAGTTTTCTACTTAAATTCAATCCCTCTGTTTAGGAATCTTCTATCTATCAGAGAGAGTTTGGCAAAATACAGAAACTGGTAAGAAAAAAAAAATGACTGCAACTATTCTTGGGGTAGAAGAGAACAGAGAAGAGAAATATTTATTGAATCCCTTCATGTTTAACATACCCATAACTGTTTCCAGAACCAGTTCCAACTAATTCTGTGTCTTGCACCATTTTATTTTGGGCTTAATGAAGTTCAGGACCACAGAAGGGGGAACTGGTTTGGCCAAACATTTCAGACTATTCTTTTCTCTTCTCTCTTATCCCCTCTTTTTCTTAAATGGTTTGGGTCTTGGCAAAACCAAAAAGTGTTTTTCTCTAGTGCTTTTAATTTTTTTGTCTTTAATTTTTAACTAAGTGTGCATTTCAAAGGAAATATAACCCAGCTGTTTCTTATTTTTTTGCACTCAACAAAATGGTACTTTGTAAAAGCCATTCAATGTCCAAGAAGCCTTGAGCCCCCTTAAGAAAAAAAAACACCCTTTTTTCCCCTTTGAACCAAGAATATAATCTTTGCCAAAAAGGAAGAGTTAGAACTAAGAAAGACTGAGATTTTGTTTAATTTAAAGTTAGAACTTATAAATGAGGAAATGATTGCAACATTGACAGGATGTAGGTATTTCCAGGTAACTGAAATTTAACTCTTTTATTTATGAGCCCTGACCACATCCAACAGTGGTACTTCTATATTCTCTTCCCTAAGGAGTTCTTAGAAGGGAAAATTGTGAATATGTGTATGTGGATTTGGAGGAATGGGGACAATGGTTAGGAGGGAGTAGCAGGAACAAAAGTGATCTGACATTCATAACTGCATTGAACAAAATCCAGGATGATCCCTGTTTATTTGGGGTTTCAATATTTCATAAAAGTGAAAACGAAATTTGCTCTGATTATTTACAAATAGTTTGCTAAGTAGTTGTAACTTGCAACAGAAAGTACAGATTGATGTTTAATTTACTTAAGGTATAGGACATTTTCAAATTTTGGAAAAAACCACTTGCTATTCAGCAGTTCATACTTTAAGGCCAAACTTTAATGCATTCACTAAACAGTTTGTTGAAGTTCCTTCATTTGACAACATTTTGATGTCCTAGTTAAAAGTTACTAATTGAAAATTAAAAAGAAATGATTTTTTGTAAAGACATTTTGTAATTCAGGGTTATCAGCAGTCGGGGATAAACATTCTCCATTCCCATTGCTCTGAATTAAATCTTTTGGCAGTTGAAAAGAGATGTATAGTAAGTATTCTATAGATTTTTCTATGAGGAAGAGATAAATTGTTCACATGATAAAAGTGGACATTACTAAAAATTACATTGTTGCTCTTGGAAATTCTGCTAAGACACAGTATTTTCTGCTGACATAATATAAGTCCACTTCAAAGTCATTCTACTTTCTGGTATAAGACTACTTTGCATTTGCTGTTTCTTAGATGCCCTTGGCATTAGGCTAGTAATATTTTATATGTTTCTTTTTTTAAAAAAATTATTTATTTATTTAAAAGGCAGAGTTACAGAGTGGCAGCAAGAGAGAGAAAAAATCTTCCATCTGCTGATTCACTCCCCACATGGCCGCAAAGGCCAGAATTGGGCCGAAGCCAAGAGCCAGGAGTTTCTTCCAGGTCTCCCACGCGGGTGTAGGGGTCTAAAGACTTAGGCCATCGTATGCTGCTTTCCCAGGCAAAATAGCAGTGAACTGGAAGAAATAGAGCAGCAGGTACTCCAACTGGCGCTGCAGGTGGCAGCTTTACCTGCTATGCCACAGTACCAGTCCCTGTATCTGTTTCCTATTTATAAAATTTTATTATAAATAAAATTCAGTCGACAGCTTCCTATGTGCCAGGTCCTATCAGGATTCTAGAGAATCAAAAGTAATAAGTTATTCTCATTGGTCACCTCACAGGGCCCTAGCTACCGGGTGGCAGTGGGGGTGGACAAGGGGCTGAGCACCATGGAAAGGGGAATGCAAGTTGGGAGGGCAGAGAAGAGTTCGGTCTCTGACTCATCAGAGCTCCTGTTCAGGTGAAAAGTAGCTCTTTAGGGCATGTAGTTTGCCAAGTCAACAGTGCTGAGAAAAAGAGTTCATTCCTTTGGGTTGCTACAGCCCACACTCAGTCTGTCAGCTTAGAGAGAGTGGCAAGGGCTGGCTTTCAAGCCTCATTTATCCCAACTGCTGAACTAGCACAACTCACGTCTGAGGACTACATTGGCTGAGTTGTAAGACAAGGAGACTTTTGGAAAAAAAATCCTTGTCTGATGAAGAACTTTAAGAGCTCTGTTGTGGGTTTTATGATATAACGCCTCAACTTAATTTATTTTACAAAAGCTTCAGGAAAGTTTCAATGTTCTTTCTATGTTCAATGATGCTTTTAGAGATAGGGCTTCTTTTCCTATGGGAGATATTAAGTAGTGAAATCGGAACCAAAATTGATTGCCAGTTTCAAAGGAGGGGTAGATATCTGGATACAGATGCACCTCGGTCACCGTCCTGCCTTGGACTAGCTCACTCTCAGTGGTGGGGGATGGGAAACTTACAGAGACAATTTGAACACAATCTGGGAAAATTGACATCCTCCATATGCAGAAAGGATACTCTCTCGGAGAGTAGATGCCAGGTCTCAGCTGTGTTCTGGCCAAAACCTAGCAAAGTTCCAGGTATGTGGTAAGTAACCACTTGGAGAAATGAATTGAAAAAACATTGCAACTCTGGATCTATTTATTCATCCTTTTTTCTCACCTTCAAAAATTTTGCTTAAAGCATATCAATTATAGTTTTATTTCCTTTCTCAGATCCAAAGGAAATGAAATATTTTGGAAAAAAAACTACTGGGCATTTGAAGCATTTTTTGAAACCATGTGTGTTTTCACTTCCTATTTCCTTATTGCTTAAAAACAAGTACCTGAACGAAATGTAAGCTCAGTAATTTGTGCAGATCTCTCTTAAGCCAGAAATAGAAAGTATTAAACATCTTGGAGCTTTGTGCTGTGAGAAATGTGGACTAGTCTGGGCACTAGTTTCACAGTAATGAATGTGTGGCACATGGAAAATAAAAACTCACACACACAAGAAAATAGACCTCTGACAACACGAATTCATTATTCTGCCAGTCCAGGGCATACACTCCCAGAAAGGCTTTCAACAAATATAGTGAATGGCAGAATCTATTAGAAAGGCACCAGGATTCGTGGGCCCACATGAGGGAAGGGCAAATGGGTGAGACTGGTGGGGGCTAAAGAGAAGGATCCAGAAAATATAAAGTCCCCTGGCTAGAATATATTACTGAAAAGATGGAAAGGCTAGACAGTACCTTCATCCAAAGAATCTTTCTAGAATGTCCTCATTATAATTAATATTCTGCGGGTCTCTAAGACTTCTTTCTTTTCCTCTTGGAGTTCTGTTTCAACGTCTGGTGCCCTTGGTTTTTCCGAGCCTATTCATCATTGTTAACAACTGTTTTTAACCAGTGACAGCACCTTGATAAAGCAAATCCGTATGAATGCAGGAATTAGGTCCCTCTAGCTAGAGAAGAGGATGCTAAGAGGAAAGATGGGAGGACATCAGAGTAAATTTTGTGACTGTTTCACAAATTTGTTCAATGACTGCCTTAACCTACAAAATGGCACCATCCTCATGACTTAACACTTGGTTATCAAGGCTTGAACTCCAGGTAGATGCTTGGCCTCAAGGTTAAGTTGCCTGTGTCTTACATCAGAGTTCCTGGGTTCAAATCCTTTCTCTGGCTCATGACTCCAGCTTCCTGTTAATGCAGATCTGGGAGGCAGCAATGATGACTCAAGTAGTTGGATCCCTGCCACCTACCTGGGAGACCTGGATTGAGTTCCCAGTTCCCAGCTTCAATCTGTCCAAGCACCAGTTGTTACGGGTATTTCAGGGAGAGACCCATCAGTTGGGAGCACTTCTGTCTATCTATCCCTCTTTCCTTGTTTTTCTGCCTCTTAAATATATTTTACGATTTTTTTTGCTTCCATGCTTGGAAAAACGGAAGAAAATTCACATATCTGCCAAAATGAGTTTTTTTTTTTTCTTATGTATTGCTCATAGCAACTCAGGGCCATTATGTCATTATTGACATTTGGGTATTCCTGGAGTCAAATATTCTCAAAATAACCTCCTGAGTTAGATAATATTGTAACAGTTAATAAATGAAACAACTGGGGCACAGATTAAGCAAGGGATCAAGGTTGCAGAGCCAGACTAACAGCGCAGACAGAATGCACAACTTATGGTCTGAACCTGTGAGGGCTTCTTATGCATCTGCATCTCTTGGCCACCATCCACTATTGATAATGGTATCCTTGGTATCCAAGGGACCTCTTTCTGACTTGTGGTCAGCGTCAGCACAAATTGGAGACAAGCATCCAATGACCTTTGAATGAGACAATCCACAAGCAGGTGCGCAAAACTTGGCATTGAACAATCCTTCAGTAAGGCCAATTAGTGATGGGAAAATTGGAGAATCTTGTCTGGGGTTGAGTTCCTATTATAGAAATTTCTATTGGGAACCAGTGATTGAAAACATTTTGCATAGAACACAGAGCTAGCTGAGCCTTTAAATTTTTTCCAATGAAAAAGCTGTCAAGGAACTATGTAAGGGCATGAATATTGCCATCTTTTCTCCATCCCCAATAGAAAGGGGTCCAGGGACAGGACACAGAATGTCTTGGCAGTCTCTCATAACTATGCCCTTCACTGGGGTGTAAATCATTCTCCATTTGCAGTTCAGGAATAAATCGTCCCAAAACCATGGGGCTCACTAAATGTTATTGTGTTATTGAGACATAAATCCCATGTCAGCTCGATGAAATGTCCACGGCCATTGCATTAAACAACCCAAGGCAGCTACTTAACGATTTCCAAACATTTGATTATTAAAGTTCAGACAAGAGATTTAAGAGGAAAGCTATGCTAAAACAGACTTTAAACAGCCGTTTCTCACATTTATTCCGTTAGCAATTGCCATTGTGACTGCCCCAACTCAACTCCATCTTAGAAGGGCCTAGAATGGACAACATTATTTATAGGGGAGAGTTAGGCCAGAATTTGGGGAGCTACCCCTGACCTTTGCAAGGTTTCAATACATAAAGCATAGTCTTGATGCCCCTCTCTGTCATTTCTATTTTAACCTGTCTCAAGGGCACATTCTATAACATGGAAAATGAGGACTCATTTTGCCCAGTAGATTCCAGTCAGCCTTTATAGTCCAACATATATCAATTAAATATTGTGCCTTACATCTGAATAGATCCTTAGAATTTCTCTACACATTTGATCTATGTTCTCTTCCCCTCTCTCTGCTACTTCATAGAGATATAAGAATGATATTTTTTCTTTCTTCCATTACTTTTCCTTAGGAATTTTGCTTTACTGAAAATTACCTCTTATTGCTCTTTATTTGTAATGTTTATATTTTTACATGTTTCTTTGCTTTAGCATTCAGATGATTTTAAGGGCTCCACATATTTAAATAAACAAATAAACCTTTGTCAAATCCAACATCCTCAACTGCTTATATTTGCTCTTCTTTCACTGCTAAACTCTGAAAGCATCTTTCTCACTCACTTTGTCCACTCTTCACCTCCTACTCAATCCTTAAGCCATGCCAGTCTGCTTCTATTCCTTCCATCACTTTAAAACTCATCTTCCCAAGGTCAACTTCTAGGTTACAAGTCTTGTTACAAGTAACAGAAAACCCGATTCAAACTGTGTTCAATTATAAAAGGGATTTTTGCCTCAATAAGTTGGAAGACCAGTGGTAGAACAGTGTTCAGATACCATTCAATCCAATAGTGACAAATGTGCATTTCTACACCATTGTGCCAGGTGGCTGCAGTCAATCTAGATCACATGATTACACACAATGTTATTCGAAAAATGAAAAGCTATCCCTTCTTATGGGTCTTTTGGAAACACAAAATGTTGTCCTAGAATTTCCCAGAGAGCTTCTTTTAGCATCTTCTTATTGTGAATTAATGTGTCATGTGACCCATACTTGAAACAATCCTTAAGACCAGGAAACCATCATGCAAATGTCCCCCTTATTATTCAAACCCTGGCCTAATGCCTTCAATGCAGACTTTATCAGTCTTAAATTTCTCTTCTCAGCTTACAGTTCCTCTGTCTGTACTTTAATTATTAAAAGTTAATTCCCTTGGCCAGCGCTGTGGCTCAATAGGCTAATCCTCCACCTTGCAGTGCTGGCACACCGGGTTCTAGTCCCGGTCGGGGCGCCGAATTCTGTCCCAGTTGCCCCTCTTCCAGGCCAGCTCTCTGCTGTGGCCAGGGAGTGCAGTGGAGGATGGCCCAGGTCCTTGGGCCCTGCACCTGCATGGGAGACCAGGAGAAGCACCTGGCTCCTGCCATCGGATCAGCATGGTGCGCCGGCCGCAGCGCACTAGCTGCGGCGGCCATTGGAGGGTGAATCAATGGCAGAGGAAGACCTTTCTCTCTGTCTCTCTCTCTCACTGTCCACTCTGCCTGTCAAAAAAAAAAAAAGTTAATTCCCTGTTCAGGATTAACACAAAAATAAGAAAGTGGCCCAAGGGTAAACCTGGCCTGCAAGAGCTTGAATCACAAGTGCTATTCAATTGTCACCTCTATAGTTAGTGTGCTATCGCTAGACGTTATCCTAATATACTTCACAGAAACTCCAAGCTCTGATCAAACGAAACAATACCCAATCTACCTGTAGATTCAAGACAGACCAGAGCCCACTTTGCTGTCACAGAAAAGAACATGTCAGGCTCCTATCACTGACCATCAAAGGAAGGCTATGAGCACTGTGGACCAATGGGTGACCTACACATGAGCTGATAATACACTACACAACTCTAACTTTATAAGATTCATCATCTTTAATTCCTTGAGGCAGCTGCTCAACTCTTTGCTCTGTGCATGCAAAGTAAGGTACTTTCTTCTACCACCCTGATGTCAATAATTGGCTTACTGCTCTTTGGGTGAGCAGATCCAGGTGTCTGGGCTTCCATAAGATTTAAAGACATTGGAATATCTCTTATAACATATAGGTTTGTCTTAAGGGCTAGATTTGGCACCTTAGGCAACATTTGGCATTGTCTGGAATAATTTTTGATGGTTATAACTGAAGTTGGGTACTAATGGCATCTAGTGGGTAAAGGTGAGGGATTCTGCTAAACATTCTACAGTGTACAGGTTATTCCTGTACAACAAAGAGTTATCTGGCCCAAAATATTAATGGAGTCATCATCTTTCTCTGTCATCCTGCACATTCCATAAATCACCAAACCTCTGTCGGTATTAACTGCCAAACCCCTTTTTAGGTAATCCATCTCTCTGCCTTCTTACTGCCACTTTTCTAGTTCAAATTATTATCATTTTTTCATTTGCAGCATTTTTAAAACTGGGGTGTTCAATGTTACCACCATCCATTGTATCATATATAAGCTGAATTTGGCTACCTATGTCAGAAATCCAAAGTAAATAAGATAGCAATTTCTTCTTTCTCATATAAAAGAAATTTGAAGTTAGGTGGATCAGGGGTTAGAACTTGGTAAGGACCAGATTTCCCTTCATCTTCCCTTCATGCTGTGGTCTGCATGTGTTTTCCCCCAAAACTTCTTTAATTGAGAGCTTGGATATTCATTGGTGGGACCTACTGAGAGGTGTTTGGATCATTGGGCAAATGCCCTTTAGCTCTTCTTCTGGTACCCCAGTTTTGCTTTGACTTTCTGTTTCTACAGTGATCTCTCCCTCTTGTACATGCTGCCATTGTGATGCCCTCTGCCATCGCATGATGCATCCAGAGTACTCTCCCAAGAGCATCAACACACAGCTTGGACCTCCAGTCTCCAAAATTTTGAGTTAAATAAACCTCTTTTCTTTATAAAGTGCCAAACCTCAGGTGTTTCATTATCGCAACGGAAAACAGATTAATTCACCTTAATATTTTCAGCATGTAGACTTCTACATGGCCCAGAACATTTGACTAATCTCTGGTAATCATTACCATGTTTCACCTTGTACAATGAGAGAAAAAGCAAAGTGGTTCCAATTCTTAGAAATTAAGTATACTCATTTATTGGACAATATTTACTCATGTTTTCTCACATAACAATGAAAGGCTGGTAAATGTGCACTTTATTTCAAGTGGCCATGGATTTAGATAAAAATTGGGATTTCTGTTATTAAAACACCACTAGACAACCAGTGGCCTCTGCTTCAGAATCAGAGTTGCCATGCTGAAAGAGTGAAGAGCAGCTGGTTCACTCCTCATGATAGTCAGAAACAACTTTGAACTCCCTGATAACAAGGATTAAAAGTCTCATCACTCTGATTGGCAGTTACTTCTCTGGTCTTGTCTCTAATCACTCCCTTAAACTAATGCTGCCTTCTCAAATGCAGTTATCTTGGACTTGCGCAGATTCTGGAACTTCTCTCTGTCTCCTTTGGCTCTTTTCTCCACATGATTACTCTTTCTTCCCCTACTTACTTATATTCCTTGTTTCTCTCTTCCAGGCTCATCAAAATTGAGTGAGAGCCTCTCTTCTGTTCTTCCACAGCTCAAACATTCCCCTGAGTTTTAAAATATATTTTCACGGCCAGTTTTCTTGTGTCTTCCTTCAAGGCTGTGCTGCTTTATGGCAGAGGGTGTAACAAAATACACAGCAAAATGTATTAGCTAACTCTTGAATGAATAAATGCATCAGATCATTTGACCTTCAGAAATATTCTCTGAGGTAAGGAGCATTATTTATTTTGACAAACAAACTAAGAAATGTTAAGGAAATTAATGTGTGCTCAAGGCCATACTAAGTGACAGAGCTGGGGGTTGGGTCCCAACATCTCATATGGTTTTCACTTCTTAATATTATAGTTCTCTTCCTCCCTTCTGTAATGTAGGCTTTGTGTATTCATGTCCTCATTTTGCAGTAGTTCTCACACAGAGATCTTGAATCTTTCAATTCACTTAAGTTTTATGAATCTTTGAATCAGTTGCTCTCCATTATTTTTCAAACATATACTGTAAGTATCTCCTTAGGTATATCTTTCTCAAAAGTATACAAATACAAAACCCAAAGAGCATCATTGATTGTGTATCTAGGGATCAATCACCATATGGCCCAAATAAAAAATATCATTACTTTTTAAAATTTATTTTTATTTATTTGAAAGACAGAGTTATAGAGAGAGGGAGAGACAGAGAGAAAGGTCTTCCATCTGCTGGTTCACTTCCCAGATGGCCACAACAGCTGGAGTTGTGCCAATCTGAAGCCGGGAGTCAGGAGCTTCCTCTGGGTCTCTCACACAGATTCAGGGGCCCAAGGACCTAGGCCATCTTCTACTGCTTTCTCAGGCCATACCAGAGAGTTGGATCAGAAGTGCAGCAGCTGGGGCATGAACTGGCGTCCATATGGGATGCTGGTGCTTCAGGCCAGGGCTTTAACTCACTGCACTAGCCCCAAAATATCATTACTTTTTTTCAGGTATTTGATAACCACATATGTTGAAGGAGGCTAAGATTCCATAACCCACAAAAGAATCTTCATTAGACTAAGCAGAAACAATAATCCTATTCTCCTAAGAGCTCATGTGGGAATGGCTGTATGAAGACATCTGGCCAGTAATTGAAAGGAAGTCTACTGCAGGGTAGGTTTATTTTCAAAGAGGGACATAATGAGGAGTTGTGTCATTAATGACTCCACAATTTCATCAACATGATTGATCCCTACATTGGCAATCAGTGGCGGTCTTTGGGTTTTGTATTTGCTTTAAATACTTTGATTTAAAAGTGAGCCCCTATGCTGAGGATGGCAAAGGAGAAATATATCTCCATGCTAAATCAGTCAACTCAGAACTCCCCTACCTTAGGGTTTTGTTATTGTTGCGCTGTGAAGGACTAAGTATTTCTTAATATTTAAGCCAATTATATATTTGTATTTTCTGCTTCCAGCAACGAAAAGTATTATAAATGGAACACCAACCCTAAAATGTATAGAGAAATTAATCAAAATGAATTGTAAAATGATTCTTTTGTAGCACAATAATATTACTAAACAGTTTTCTTTCTTAAATTTGGGATGAAAATAGCAGTATTCTCTTTCACTAATTGCTTTACAATATTGCTGGTATTTAGAGTATACTGAATTATCCATAAATTGTATGAACCTGAATACGGCTACAAGGAAACATGTACCACTCTGCTATTAACTCTGAGTATGACCTTTCCCAGGATTTTCCATCCTGAGACCTTAGTTTTCTGCTGTCTAGCCTTTGATAGAAAGGTACAATAAATAAACACTCTCTATAAATGCCTCTGGCTTGAAAGTGTTTAAGACTTTTGAGGATCACTCTTTGGGTCACTGTCTTTTGTAAGACACATACATTGCTTTAAAATAAGAACCTGATGTGAAAATGGGCTTTCACACCCCATTTCCCATCAGAACTCTAACTCATGTTTGTAGCCAGCTTCACATCTTCCTCTGGGGACTATGAAACACACTGTCTTTGAAAGTGGTGTTGGCTTGTGGAAGGGAAGCCTATTGGTCATGTTTTCAGGTGTAAGTCCTGAATTATGTATTTAAAATAAAATACATCTCTCTCCTCTTGGGAAGTGTGCATAACCTGACATCTGAACCTGGAATGACCTGAAGGTTTTATTTGGCTAACGAATGACATACATTTGTATGATTTTTTAACATCTCCCTTACATTTGACACTAGGAAGAAATTACCTAAATAGCTACAATATTTTAGGTCAGAGCTCTAATGATAGCCTGAGTATCAGTCAAGCTAACATCTTCATTCCATAAGAACTACTTCTGGAATGCAAGCTGATGAAGCCAGTGGAGGAAATGCCAATGAAAATCTCTAGAGTTTCTGATGTGGGTCACAGAGGAAAAATTACTCTGTGCTGTAGTGAGGAGGGGAAAGGAGACACACTGGATTTGTTATACTATCTAACTCAATTTTAATAAAGTTTATAGTGGAGGCATAGGACAATGATATGAGAAGGAGGAATACAGGAAGGGGAAGTTTTCTTTTAAGTGGTTAGAGATGTGAATTTAATTTCTAGGACTCTATTTAGTAATCATATGTGTGTATCAGGATATAGGTAGGTTTATGTAACAAAAGGATCCAAAATATCAGTGCTAGGGCTGGCGCTGTGGCATAGCAGGGAAAGCCACCGCCTGCAGTGCCGACATCCCATATGGCACTGGTTCGAGTCCTGGCTGCTCCACTTCCAGTCCAGCTCTCTGCTATGGCCTAAGAAAGCAGTAGAAGAAGCCTGAGTCCTTGGGCCCCTGCACTCATCTGGGAGACTCGGATAAAGCTCCTCCTGGCTCCTGGCTTCAGATCAGTGCAACTCTGGCCATTGCGCCTATCTGGGGAGTGAACCAGTGGATGGAAGACTTCTCTTCTCTTCTCTCTCTCTCTCTCTCTGCCTCTCCTCTCTCTGTGTAACTCTGACTTTCAAATAAATAAATAAATAAATAATCTTTAAAAAGTCAGTGCCTTAAACAAATTATAACATAGTTTATCTAACTTGCAAAATTATGGGTGAGTTTATTTGGGTGGTTAATTTCAGATAGATGGTCCAATGCTGTTACAATGGATCTACCAAAACCAGGGACCCAGTGTCCTTTTCCAAACAATCTTGCCACTCTCAACACTTTTTTTCTCTAACTCGTGGCTGAGGACGGCTGCTTTAACTTACACCATCCTCATTGCTTTCTAGACAGTGGAAGAGAGAACAGTGAAATGTGGGCATGTCCCCACCATTTAAGGGCATGGCAAGGAAGTGGTACTAATCATTTCTAGTCACATCCCTCTAGCCAGCGTATCATGTGATTTTCCTTAGTTGAAAGGCAATCTCAAAGGTACAGCCTTAGCTAGATGGCAGTGTGTCAGCTAAATACATTGATATAGAAGAGGGAATAGATACAGGAGACAGCTATTTATCTATGTCACAATGATGTAGGCAAATTACCTAAATGTCATCATTATTTTTTCCATATGTAAAATGAGAATGACAACAGTACCAAACAGCATCAACCAGATTGTACTCAGAAGTTAGTCACATGGGCGGCGCTGCGGCTCACTAGGCTAATCCTCCACTTTGCGGCGCCGGCACACCGGGTTCTAGTCCCGGTCGGGGTGCCGGATTCTGTCTTGGTTGCCCTTCTTCCAGGCCAGCTCTCTGCTGTGGCCCGGGAGTGCAGTGGAGGATGGCCTAAGTGCTTGGGCCCTGCACCCCATGGGAGACCAGGAAAAGCACCTGGCTCCTGCCATTGGATCAGCGTGGTGCACCGGCTGCAGTGCGCCGGCCGCGGCAGCCATTGGAGGGTGAACCAACGGCAAAGGAAGACCTTTCTCTCTGTCTCTCTCTCTCACTGTCCACTCTGCCTGTCCAAAAAAAAAAAAAAAAAGTTAGTCACAAAGAATCTGACAAAAGTGTGATTATCAAACAAAGTTTCTCAACTGTTGATATTTTGAAACAAGTAAGTCTTTCTTGTAAACATTGTGGTGTGTTCAGTAGCATCTCTAGCCTCTGCCCACTAAATTTCATTAGTATCATCCCAACCAGTTACAAAATAAATCTCTCAGGATGCTGCCAAATGTCCTCTTAGGGGAAAATAGCCCCTTGTTGGAAACCACTGTCATAGAGGAAATGATTTTTGTTTTGTTTTGGGGGCTTCCTTCCCCCATACACTCACCCTTAACATGAACTCTAAATGAAAGAGATCCAGAGAGTGTAGGTCCCTGATAGATGATTTTAGGGAAGCAGTCTCCCTCGATTTTCCTGCTCCATCTTTCTTGAATCTGGCTTCATCATTCATAAGTGTACTTCTGTACATTCATGGAAATTGGAATTAAAAGATAAGCTTATTTTGGTGCAACAATTTTGGAAATCCATGCATAGTTTTTTTTTTAAAGATTTTATTTGTTTATTTGAGAGGTAGAGTTACAGACAGTGAGAGAGAGAGACAGAGAGAAAGGTCTTCCTTCTGTTGGTTCACTCTCCAAATGGCCGCAACAACCGGAGCTGCACCAATCTGAAGCCAGGACCCAGGAGCTTCTTCCTGGTCTCCCATGTGGGTGCAGGGGCCCAAGGACTTGGGCTATCTTCTACTGCTTTCCCAGGCCATAGCAGAGAGCTGGACTGGAAGAGGAGCAGCCAGGACTAGAACTGGTGCCCATATGGTATGCGGGCACTGCAGATGGAGGATTAACCTACTATGCCACAGTGCCAGCCCTGCATAGTTTTTGATGAAGCACTTTTCCATGAACTTTAACTTGTTGTTCATCAAGGTTCTTAAGTCCGTCTGGTTTCCTACTCTGGAGAATTGGTACAGATCTATTCAAGTGCTCACGAGAGCAGGAAAACTGTTACCTTTCAACTCCTGTCACTTAGTTCATTTCTTTGCATTACATTTCCTGGCATATTTGTACAGTGCCAAAAGCAGTGACCCATGTATGACATTTGTGGGTCTGTCTTCATCAGCACTATTGGTACAAAGGATAGAGGCACTCTTGTGGTTATTAAAGGAGATTGGGGAGCTCACAGAATCTCCAGGAGGGCTGGAAAGCCAAACTAGGAGCATAGCAGCCAAGCCAGGATCCATGCCCAACCACACTGTGGGGCTCTCTAGCAAACACTACTGCTGCCACTTGTCAACACCATCACCACAGCCTTACCCATAAGGATGAGGCAGGATCCCAGAAGTTCTTGTATGGTTAGCTCCAAAGAGGCAAATACCACCAACTGTTTATCCACCAAGGAGCTTGGTTTGCCGTGCACACACTTTCTCATGTTACTCACCATCATGGTTAATTTTATTAGTCAACTTGACTGAGCCACAGGGTGCCCAGATATTTGGTCAAACAATATTCTGAGGGTGTTTCCGGGTGAGATTAATATTTCCATCAGTAGACTGAATAAAGACTGCCTTCCTGGAAGTGAATGGACCTTATCCAATCTAGTGAATATCTGAATAGTACAAAAAGCTGACTGTCATGGGAGTCATAGGGAACTCACACTATCTGACAGCTGGGGCATGACCTAGATGCTCTTTCCTGCCTTCATACTTGAACTGAAATATTGGCTCTTCCTGGATCTCTAGCCAGCTGCCATTTAGACTAGAGCCATCCCATCAGCTTTCCTTGGTCTCCAGTTTGCTATCTGTGGACACTGAATGTGTCAGCCTCCATAATTATGTGAACCAATTCCTTACAATACATTTTTCTCTCTTTCTGTCTTTTTTCATAATATGCCCTTTTCATTAATTTTTTGAAAACACCAGTTATGCATGGACTTCAATTTTTTTGTACCAAAATAGATTTACCTTTCAATTCCAATTTCCACAAACTTTTTGAAGTATTGTCGTAGTTTTTACAAACTATATGTGTGGTGCAATTTTCATGAAATGTATTTTTAATCTGTCTAAACAGTTTTGGGCTCATTTTGACATTATATTTTACTTTTATATTTTTCTCACTAGGTGATATTTTTTTTAGTATCTAGTGATATTGCCTAGTGTGCGTCCAGTTGGTTACTTCTAACTGCTACATGTTTTGCATTTAATACATTTTTACTAACCAATACCCTGGCATTGATATCCAGAGTGTCTCTAACTTCTCATTGCCAAGTACCCATCATGAATGAACAGTATTGAAGATCTTCAGCATGTCCTCTTACTGACTGGAGTGAGAAATGTTTAGCAAATATGACTAGTCAGAATTGTTCAATGGCTCTTGGTGATTTGCATATATAGAATCAACCTGCTGTCTAGAATGGCTGCAATGATGATTTTGTCGTGTTACGGCAATACATAACATAGTATTTTTTTTTTTTTTTTTGGCCAGGCAGAGTTAGACAGTGAGAGAGAGAGAGACAGAGAGAGAGTTACAGACAGTGAGAGAGAGACAGAGAGAAAGGTCTTCTTTCCATTGGTTCACTCCTCTAATAGCCGCTACCGCCAGCGCTGCGCCGATCTGAAGCCAGGAGCCGGGTACTTCCTCCCAGTCTCCCATGGGGTGCAGGGACCCAAGCACTTGGGCCATCCTCCACTGCCCTCCCGGGCCACAGCAGAGAACTGGACTGGAAGAGGAGCAACTGGGACTAGAACCCTGTGCCCCAACCGGGACTAGATCCCGGGGTGCCAGCGTTGCAGGTGGAGGATTAGCCAAGTGAGCTAAGGCACCAGCCTACATAGTTTTCCAACCCCCCATCTTTTTTGGGAGGGTCATCTATTCTAGCCCTCTTTCTCTCATTAGTCATACTTAGTGAGCAACTCCTTTGTATGCTTGTTGGTCTTTTGGGTTCACTTTCTTCCAAGTTCGTTTTCATGTTTTTGGTGCTTTTAATCTTCTGGTTAATTATTAATTATTATTCAAACAGGGATGAGTGTTCAATAGAATGGTTAAGGTGCCATTTGGGATGACTGCATCCCACATCAGAATGTCTGGGTTTTGAGTTCCAGTTGCACTCTTATTACAGGCAAATGATATTTCGAGTACTTGGTCCTGCCACCTACATGACAGACCCATGTTGTGTTTCCAGCTCCTGGTTTTGAGCTGACCCTGCCCTGGCTGTAATGGGCATTTGCAGAGTGAACCAACAGATGGTAGATCTCTATCTCTGTATGTCTGTCTATCTGTCTCTCCTTCTCTCTACTTTCTAAATAAATTTTTAAATGTTTTAAAGTGTTTATAAATGAATTTCTAATAGATTATAAATAAATACATGTCGGTTTTTGGCATTATATATACAGTTTCCTATGATGACATCCATTGATAAGATTTGCCAGGAGTCTTTCACTGAATGGGAAACCTTAATTTTTATATAATTTTATATACATGTGTGTGTGTGTGTGTAAAAAGAGAAAAATAAGACAGAAAAATAGCATTCTTTATATACTTCATAAAAGTTTAGTTTAAGAAATACTTCCAAGGGGAGAACATTGTGGCATAGAAGATTAAGCTGCTGTATCCTATAAGGGCACTCCTTTGAGTCCTGGCTACTCCCAATCCTGATCCAGGCTAATGCACCTGGGAAAGCAGTGAAAGATGGCTGAAGTTTTCAGGCCCTGCCACCCACGTGGGAGATCCTGATGAAAATTCTGGGCCTGGAATCATCCTCACCCAGTCGTGACCACTTCAACCATTTGGGAAGTGAATCAGCTTCTGGAAGATCATCTATCTTCCTATCTCTACCACTTTATCTATAAATCCACCTTTCAAATACACAAACCTTTAAAAAAAATGGGAATGGGGGAAATAGATGTTATACATATATATAGTATAAAGAAATAATGCCACATACTATTCACTCACATCTTCCCATTAACTATTTAGATTTATTATTCATTTTAACCTCATTCATTGTTGATCTTTGTATATTACCTAATGTGAGAATTCAGTTTTATTTTTTCTCCATATTCTGATCCAGCTTCCTAACACCCTCTGTTAAAGAATTTATTGTCCAATCATGGATTTCTGATGGCCCTTTCACTGTTTATTAATTTGCTAATTACAAATGGCTTTGCTCTGTTCTATTGTCTATTTCATCTTATACCAAGGTGATACTTTTAATTAATCTAGTTTTGTAGTGTGTCACAACGTGTCATAGGACAGTCATACCATTTTATTCACTCATTTCCAAGCTGACATAGCTATTCATGGACTTTGTGCCCGCCATTGAATTTAAAAAGAGTTAAATGTAAAATATATAGAACAAAAATTGCAATTTTAACTGAAATTGAATTTAATTAATAGATAATTTGGGAAATAGCTAACATTTCTATGATGTAAAATTCTTCCATTCAAGTGCTTATAGTTCCTTTCAACTTATTTAGATTATCTTTCTGATTATTTATTAAAATGTCCAATTTTTTTTTCCACAAAGTATCACATATTGTTGGGTTATTTCTAGACATTGCATATATTTTCCTTACTGTTGTGAATGCTACCTTACTTATTCTTTATAATTTGTTCTAGTCAGTTATTGTTGCTATGAATAAATGCCACTGACTTTTGTAGGTCTATCTTTACTTTGATGATTATTTATTTATTTATTTTTATTTTTTGACAGGCAGAGTGGATAGTGTGAGAGAGAGACAGAGAGAAAGGTCTTCCTTTGCCATTGGTTCACCCTCCAATGGCCACCGCGGCTGGCGCGCTGCAGCCGGCGCACCACGCTGATCCGATGGCAGGAGCCAGGTGCTTCTCCTGGTCTCCCATGGGGTGCAGGGCCCAAGCACTTGGGCCATCCTCCACTGCACTCCCTGGCCACAGCAGAGAGCTGGCCTGGAAGAGGGGCAACCGGGACAGAATCCGGCGCCCCGACCTGGACTAGAACCTGGTGTGCCGGCGCCGCAAGGCGGAGGATTAGCCTAGTGAGCCGCGGCGCCTACTTTGATGATTTTGCTGAATTCTCTCATTAGTGGTAAGAGTTGTAATTGTCATGCTAGCAATCATACCATCTGCAAGAACTGATGATTTCTTGCTCTTTCTTTCCAATCTGTATGCCATTTAATCTTTATTTTCTTGACCAAGACTTCTACTTCCATGTTAAATAATTCTTTTTTTTTTTTTTTTTTTTTTTTTTTTGACAGGCAGAGTGGACAGTGAGAGAGACAGAGAGAAAGGTCTTCCTTTGCCATTGGTTCACCCTCCAATGGCCGCCGCAGCCGGCACGCTGCGGCCGGCGCACCACGCTGATCCGATGGCAGGAGCCAGGTGCTTTTCCTGGTCTCCCATGGGGTGCAGGGCCCAAGCACCTGGGCCATCCTCCACTGCACTCCCTGGCCACAGCAGAGAGCTGGCCTGGAAGAGGGGCAACCAGGACAGAATCCGGCGCCCTGACCGGGACTAGAACCCGGTGTGCCGGCGCCGCTAGGCAGAGGATTAGCCTAGTGAGCCGCGGCGCCGGCTATGTTAAATAATTCTAAGGTGACTCATATTATTTTGTTCTAGATCTCAAAAAATTGGATTATTTTTTGTGAATTTTAAAATTCCAGTATTAAGCTGGGAAGATTCTTGTTAGAAGTATGTTAATTTTACCATCAATGATATGCAAATCAAAACCACAATGAGATATCATTTCACCCCTACCAGAATGGTTATTATCCAAAAAACAGAAAGCAGTAAATGCTGGTGAAAATGTGGAGAAAGGAGAACTCTTACACACTATTGGTAGGAAGGCCAATTAGTACAGCCACTGTGGAAAACAGTATGGAGATTTCTTTAAAAACTAGAAATAGATTTGCCATATGATTCAGCAATCCCAGTGTGGGTATATAGCCAAAAGAAATGACCACATTGAGTCAAAGTGATATCTGCACCAGCAGGTTTACAGTGACATTGTTCGCTTTAGCCAAAATAAAGAATCAGCCAAAGTGTCCATCACCAGATGAACGGATAAAGAAAATGTGGTGTGTGTGTGTGTGTGTGTATATATATATATCTCCAATGGAATATTATCCAGCTATAAAATTGAATGAAATTCTACCATTTCCATCAAAACAGATGCAGCTCAAGGACTTCATATTGAGTGAAACAAACCAGACACAGACAGATATATTTCCTTTTCTCCCTTATATTTGAGAGCCAAAATTAAAATACAATAAAAATAAAAAAAAAGAGAATGAAATGCCTGTGTGTATCAGTATTATTGTAAATATAGTTTTGTCAAATTTTGTTTTATATCTATGTCAAATGAATGGTTAGGAGTGATATACTACTATAATTTTAATGATCTGTAAATATTTTACATTTTACTGTATGTGAATGAAATGGACATCTTTTCACTTGATTACTGTTTACAAACCTTGTCTATATTCCTGCTGAAATATGTTCTTTTTGCTTTTTATTTTTGAACTCTTTATTTAATAGATTATTAAGTCTTTGACTATAATGTAAGTTTAAAATGTTACCGCAAAACATTAAAAAAAGAAAGGAGACAGAAAGAAAGAAAAGGGAGGAAGGAAGGCAGGAAGGCAGGAAGGAAGGAAAGGACAAAGAGGGGAGAAGGAAAGTTGGGTGGGACGGAGACTGGGTAGCATCATAATCTTCTTAGAATTATATCTAAGAATTATGCTGAATATATTCTCTTTTTATTATCACATTAATATGACAATTGATGAGAACTGTGTTAAAGTAATTATCATGCATCTTCTGTGACATTGAAAATCTAACATATTAATACATTCATTTAAATAAATTATGAAAAATGAAAAGCATGCTAATTTTAAAATTTTAAATATGTACTGCTTTGAGATCACCAAAGATTTCTTATTTTATTGATGGATTTTTATGATGAATATACAACTTCTCAAAATGTAAAAAATCCTTCATTGATCACATTTATTATTTTAAAAATATATTGTAAAATTTGATTTTCTTTTTATTTGACAGGTAGAGTTATAGACAATGAGAGAGAGAGAGAGACGGAGAGAAAGGTCTTCCTTCCGTTGGTTCACACCCCAAATGGCCACTACGGCCGGCATGCTGCGCTGATCTGAAACCAGTAGCCAGGCGCTTCCTCCCAGTCTCCCATGCGGGTGCAGGGGCCCAAGGACCTGGGCCATCCTCCACTGCCCTCCTGAGCCACAGCAGAGAGCTGGACTGGAAGAGGAGCAACTGGGACTAGAACCTGGTGCCTATATGGGATGCCGGCGCTGCAGGCAGAGGATTAACCAAATGAGCCATGGTGCCAGCCCATAAAATTTGATTGGTAACAACACATTCAGAATGTTGGCATCCATGTTCCAAAGAGATTGGTTGTGATACTCTTTGAAAAGTGTCCTTTTTATTGTTAGAAACAAGATTACAATAGTTTCAAAAATGGTCTGGTCATCATTTTTTCTTTTTTTTTTTCTATTTGGTGGAAGAACATGAATAAGATAATATATGATTTTTTTGAAATCATGAAAAATCATATAAGCCTAGGTTTTTAAAAAAAATTTGATATTTTGATTAATATATTTAATATATATATACACACATAAGTATTTATAGAATATTATTTAGCTCCATTTCACTTAGCTTTTTTTTTAAAGGTTTATTTATTTTACTTGAAAGTCAGAGTTACACACAGAGAGGTGAGGTCTTCCATCCAATGGTTCACTCCCAAATTGGTCACAATGACTGGAACTGCACCAATCCGAAGCCAGGAGCCAGGAGCTTCTTCCGGGTCTCCCATGTGGGTGCAGGGGCCCAAGGACTTGAGCCATCTTCTATTGCTATCCCAGGCCAAAGCAAAGGGCTGGATTGGAAGTGGAGCAGCCGGTTCTCGAACCGGTACCCATATGGGATGCCAGCGCTTCAGGCCAGGGCGTTAACCCGCTGCGCCACAGCCCTGGCCCCCTCACTTAGCTTTTAAAACTTATTAGCAGGAAGATATTTAAAATAGTCACAGTTATATAGATATGATTTCTACTATGCTTACATTTATTCCAAGTTTCTCTCCACAGTTTGTTTATTGGTATTTTGTAACTTGGCTCGTGATTAGTCCTATGAGATTCATCTGTCTTGTAATTCTTTCTCAGATTTAGGTTTGGATGACCAAACATATCATTTTTCTATTCTAATTATATTTACTTAATCCTTACTCCCAAGTACCTGGGCCTCTGCCACTCAAGGGGGAGACTTGGATAAAGCTCCTCTCCTGTTTCCTGGCTTTGGGTTGGCCCAGCCCTGGCCATTGCAGCAATTTAGGGAGTGAACCAGCAGATAGAAGCTTCTCCCTCTCTGTCTTCTCTCTTTCTCTCTCTCTCACCATCCTTCCCTCCTTTCCTCCCCCCTTGTAACCCTGACTTTCAAATAAAACATTTTCTTTAAAAAAAAGGAGTCCAAGTTAAAAATAAAATGAAGTACTGAAATACTGAAACCTTTGCCCTTGAGATCAAGAATGAGACAAGCAAGTTCACTGCTGTTCATTGTATTACCATTGTACCTGAAGTCTATCCCTGATAGAGTAAGCAAAACAGAAAAAATAAGATAAAAATATTGAAGAGAGAGAGGAAGAGAGAGAGAGAGAGAACATCTGGTATTTCAACATCATGTGATGTTGTTCATGGAAAAAAAGTTACAACAGTTGATCTCATAAAACTAAAACATGCTTTTAGGAATTCAACATCAGAAGAAAATCCAGTTTTTTTTCATTTGAACTTTTATGAGTCACAGGAATTAGAAAATGAGATTAAAATATGATAATATTAATAACATGAAAATGCCTACATAGGAATCTAATAAAATTTATGTTATGTCTACTCTAAAACTTTAGATTAATTACTGAGATGAATTAAAAGAGGTTCAAATGAGAATAATTATTTTATATATCAACCCATTGAGCCAGCCAAAAAAAGAATCTGTTGTGGAACTTAGGAGACAGATTCCCTTTCAGGGAATAATAGTTGACAGGGTCATGAAGGAGGATTCTAGAGAGCTGGTCTGTTAAAAAATTTTTTTGATAATAGACGTGCTCACTTTGAAGAAAATCATCCAGCTGTGCATCTAAACACCTGCTATTTGTTTACCTCTCTTTCCATACATATGCTTACACAAATCTAGAATACGCACATTTTTTAAAAAAGTATTGTTCTACTCAATTATCTGTCCAGGTACACAGAGAATGTTTATACCATATATTGAATAAAGAAAAAATAATATTTTTGGGTAGATTTTTAATTTATTTTTATAAGTGTTCATTCTTTTTTTCTTCTCAAAGAAACATTTTGTTTAAGGAATACAAACTTCATGTATTTCATAATTAAAACTTTAGGAACACAGTAATTCTTCCCATCGTATCTTCCCTCCCACCCACACTCCCACACCCCTTCCTTCTCCCTCTCCTATTCCCAGCCTTATTTTTTACTAAGATCTATTTTCAATTAACTCTATACACAGAAGATTATACTAAATAAATAAACAAATTTTATGGAAAAAAACTGCTTCTTAACAGTTGAGACAAGGGCTGTTCAAAGTCATTGCATCTCAAAGTTAATTTCACTTCTTTTTATTTTTAAGCAATCTTTTTATTTTGAGAGACTTAATTAACTTTAAAGAAGAACCCAAGAATGATACATCTTTTCCTTGTACTTAGACGTAACTATAACTTATGAGATGTAAGAATATCCTCCACTTAATACACTAACATGAAGTAAATCTTTGAGAACAAGTTTTACTATTAACTCTCATAATACAACTCTTTTAGGACAGAGGTCCTGCATGGGAAGTTAGTGCACAGTGACTTCTATTGCTAATTTAACAATTAATACTCTTATATATGACATCAGTGTTCATGCGAGGCTCTTGACTTGAGCTGCCTAGGCTATGGAAGCCTTTTGAAACCACAAACTCCTTCAGTATTTAGACAAGGCCATAAGCAAAGTGGAAGTTCTCTCCTCCTTTCAGAAAAAAGTACATCTTTCTTTGATGACCACTTCTTTCCACTGGGGTCTCTCCCACAGAGGTCCTTCATGTAGGATATTTTTTGCCACAGTCTTGGCTTTCCATGCCTGAAATGCTCTGGTGGGCTTTTCAGCCAGACAAGAATGATGTAAGAGCTGATTCTGAGGTCAGAGTGCTACTTAAAATTAATGTCATTTTATGAGTTCACTATCTTGACTGCTTCCCATGTTGAAGCATTCACTAGAAAAAAGGAGTTTTGAAAATTATATTTTTGAACATGGAAGATATGGTATTTTAAAGTAAACGTACATTTAACATTAAAGAAGAAAATATTTGCTTTTACAATAATAATGTAGATAAAAATTTTGACCTAACACAACACTGTGGTCAATTCAGTGTTCTTAATAAATTAATAAACCTATGGATTATAAGTGAAATTGAATTGGCTGCTGTACAAATGAAATTTGTGAAACATGTACAGTTATGAGCTGGAATACACATTACTAACATCGAAGAGCCAATTCTAAATATTCAAGAATTTTTGGAGCAGATTTTTAAACATCACTATGATTAAAGATTAAATTGTATGAAGTTATAATTCAATAAATTATCTCAAGATTAAAACAAGGATTATAAATACTTAAAACCATCCATTCATAATTGTTTTAATATGGTTATGATTTACTATTTTGCTACATGTACATGTGTAATTAGAGTAACAACTATAAAATTTGTGACTAATCAGATGTTAAAAATTAAAAAAAAACATTTCATATTGTCAGTGTGTATTTCGCCTTTCCTACCCATCACCAAAACAAACTGTAGAAGTATTTGAACCCCTGAAATATTTCACAAATAGAAGTTTTCTATAACAGTATTGGAGTTTTGAGGAAAAAAAAGTCCTCTAACTTCTTGTTCCATCTCCATGAAAATATCTCCAAAAATATCAATAATGAGAACCAAAAATGATAGCATTTGGGCTTTTATAGGATTGAAGTTGTTGAAAACAATGTTTGCAAATTGTAATGTATCCCTCCAAAATCAAAGATGGAAGCTCTCCAAAAGTTCATAGCTATGACTCAATTGGTTTATAAGATTTAATTTTGAAACTCCGTAATTGTATTCTGGAAATCTTTTTGCTGAAACTTTTTGGATGGAGCTCCTATTTTTGGTAAAATGAATTCTTAATCATAAAAATAATTTTGACACAGTGAATGATTTTTTAGCATTTAAGCTTAACAAAAAATTCTGTTAACTTACTTCGAATTCAGGGAGAATAAGTTACACCTCAGAAAAACTGAAAAATAAGAAGAAAAATGAGAGTTAAGATATTTCCCCAGATTTTTAGTGGATTGTAAGAAAATACACCCTGGGGGCCGGCGTTGTGGCTCACTTGGTTAATCCTCTGCCTGCGACACCTGCACCCCATGTGGGTGCTGGGCTCTAGTCCTGGTTGCTCCTCTTTCAGTCCAGCTCTCTACTGTGGCCCAGGAGTGCAGTGGAGGATGGCCCAGGCCCTTGGGCCCTGCACCCTCATGGGAGACCGGCAGGAAGCACCTGGCTCCTGGTTTCGGATTGGCGCAACTTGCCGGCTGTAGCAGCCATTTGGGGGGGTGAATCAATGGAATGAAGACCTTTCTCTCTGTCTCTTTCTCTCACTGTCTAACTCTGCCTGTCAAATAAAAAAAAATTAAAAAAAAAAAATACACCCTGGTTGTAATGACAATGTGAAAAATAAAACGGAAAGAAACATTTTAAAAAATTCAAAGGAATCATGGCTAAATGAAACTTATTTGATGCTTATTTTGTAAAATTATTTGTTGAAAAGGATCCTGTTTGGAGGTAAAAAGATAGCACTGGTCAGATCATCTGGGCTATGACAGACACTCGTCAGTTCCATAAAGTTGGAATCTAGAGTATTCTCTGGTGAGCAGAATTTACTTCAATACACCAGAAATATCAGGACTCATGGGAATTAACAATCTTTCCAATTAAGAATAGCGCAGAGCTGAGTTAACTGAAAATATCATCACTTTCAAATTTATTAGTCATAAAATAAAAATATATGTTGTAGGCGATTTTATGAAAAACCTAAATATGACCTTCTAGAAAATATGATATATTACAGAAAAATAGCAATATTACAGACATACATGAATAAGAAATTGATTAAGGAATGCAAATATACAATAGTAATAGCTATTCCCCACTTGTCAGCTTTTAATTCAGAAAATCAGCTTAAAATTATATTTTAGCATTTGTTGATGTTATTTTATTAGCATTTACTTTTGAACATATTTTAATTGTTCTATTTTTATCTTCATCAAAGAATAAAACCCAATTTATTGTCACAAATCATCTAGCATGATCTCTTCTCACTCAAATCCACCCTGGTTTAGGAACTCACTTATGTGCCCAAGATTGTTATTAGAAACCCTGATTCTGTATTTCTGCTCTAACATCTGTAACAAATGATTATTATCCCCAGGATCAGCCCTTGATGTCTGTTGCTGCTCCAACTGTCATATTTTCACTTCAGGCAGGAAACAGGTAAAGGAGGAAAAAGCCAAAAGAGGAATATGCATGCTCCCTATACATACAGCCTTCGGAGATTTCCCAGCATTCTCAGCATACATTTTAGATTATGAATCATTGACCACCCAGTGTCCAGGGAGGCTAGAAAATAGTGGCTCAAGAGTGCCTTTTAAAATAAAACTAGGGGTTTGGTCCTAAAAGGAGCTCCCTTCTCCATCAATGATACTTCTTTAAAAAAAATTATTAATATAAATTAAAAACATTTTAACTTTCCTTCATGTTTATTAATTTCTTATCTACCATGAACCAATATTTTAATAAAATCCATAAAAATAAATTATTGGGAAAATAAAATTTTAAAAGTGTTAATATTTTATTAGTTTAGTAGACATATATTACTGTCCAATAAATTACATTGCAATATGGATGACATAATAATAATTCATAAAATTGTGGATAACTGTCACTGAACATGTGTGTGCCGGTGACTAATACTGTACACTTGTAATGTTTGATCATTTGTAATTACAGTTAAATAGTAACTTATGATTAAAATAGCCCTTCTGATTTACTGCTGTTTCTAGACTTTGACAGAATACTTGCATATATGAACACTTTTAATGTGACAAAAGAGCATGCTTTCTTGTGTTAACTTATCTAATAGAGGTTGGACCCATGACAATATTATTCCCATGAGCTAACAAGCATCCAAGTTATTTTTCTGTTTTGGTTTTATATCACTCAGAGAGGAGAGACCAGACCCACAAACCTTGTTGACAGAAATGGAAGAAGATATGTTAAGGCAATTTCAGCAAGCTCCAGATACTTATTTTTAACTCTTTTTCAAAATGAAGAAAGTATTGCTGTTTTTAAAAATTCAATCCATCAGTACCTAGTTACAACAATGTATCCTAAAATTTCCAGTTACGTTTTAAATTATCTTCCAGAGAAAGCTTGAAATCTCAGATTGCTGAATTTCCTAACATGTATCTTCTTTCATTGGAAAATAAAATCTAAAATTCTATCAAAGATACTAGATGGGTCATACTTTACAGATAAGCAGTATCAGTATCACTTATTTCGCTAGAAATTGTCATGTGATTGTTTATGTGTTATAATACATTGTAGAAGCTCTGTTCTTTCAAACTTCCATTTATCATTTTTTTACTCTTCAGTTTTATGTATCATTGAAAAACTCATTCCATGCTTTGCTTGCACAGAGAATATTTGGTCTATTAAATGAGATTTTTTTTCTTTTTTTTTTTTAATTTATTTACATATTTGTATATTTATTTATTTGTAAGGCACAGAGAGCAAAAGAGAGAAGTATCCTCCACTGGTTCACTCCCTGTTTGCCCACAACAACCAGAACAGGCCAGATTGAAGCAGGATCTAGGAACCAGGAAATTCATCCAAGTCTACATATTGGTGGCAGAGGCCCAAGCACTTGGGTCCTCTTCTGTCTTCTTCCATTTGCATTAGCAAGGAGCTAGATGGAAAGCAGAGCATCCAGGACTGAGATGAGATGCTGGAATTGCTAGCGATGGTTTAATACACCACAATGCAGGACCATGGTTTTTCAATTCACATTTGTAAGAAAAAGAAACAGTTGACATCTTTTTATTTGATTACCATTTATAGCATTTGCCTATATTCCTGCTGAACTATGGTGTTTTTACTTGTTAAACTCTTTATTTAGTGGCTAATTAAGCCTTTGATTATGATGTAAATTTAAAATATGTTATCTTAAACAATTAAAATACATAAATTCGCAGACTGGCTGAATGGATTAAGGAACAAATCCCATCTATTTGCTGCTTACAAGAAACACATCTTCCCAACAAAGATGCATGCAGCCTGAAAGTGAAAGGTTGGAAAAAGATTCCATGCCAACAGAAAACAAAAAAAGCAGATGTATCCATATTAATATCAGGCAAAATAAACTTTACCACAAAAACTGTTAAGAGAGACAAAGAGGGGCACTATATAATGATTAAGGGATCAATTCAACAGGAAGATACAATGATCATCAATATATATGCACCTAATTACAGGGCACTGGTTTATTAAAAGATTTGTTAAGGGACTTTAAGGGAGACTTAGACTCCAATACAATAGTACTGGGTGACTTCAATATTCCACTCTCAGAAACAGACAGATCAACAGGACAGAAGATCAACAAGGAGACAGCAGATTTCAATGACACTATAGCTCAAATGGATCTAACAGATATCTACAGAACTTTTCATCCTACACATAAAGAATTTACATTCTTCTCAGCAGTACATGGAACCTACTCTAGGATTGACCACATACTAGGCCATAAAGCAAGTCTCAGCAAATTCAAAAGAATTAGAATCATACGGTGTAGCTTCTCAGACCATAGAGGAATGAAGTTGGAAATTAGCAACTCAGGAATCCCTAGAGCATATGTAAACACATGGAGATTGAACAACATGCTCCTGAATGAACAATGGGCCATAGAAGAAATCAAAAAAGAAGTCAAAAACTTTCTGGAAGTAAATGAGGATAACAACACAACATATCAAAACTAATGGGATAAGGCAAAAGCAGTGTTAAGAGGAAAGTTTATAGCAATAGGTGCTTACATCAAGAAATTGGAAAGGCACCAAATAAATGAGCTTTAAACACCTCTCAAGAATCTAGAAAAACTACAGCAAACCAGACCCAAAACTAGTAGGAGAAGAGAAATAATTAAAATCAGAGAAGAAATCAACAGGATTGAATCCAAAAAAAAAAATTACAAAAAATCAGCCAACTGAAGAGCTGGTTTTTTGAAAAAATGAATAAAATTGACACACCATTAGCCCAACTAACTAAAAAAAGAAGAGAAAATACCCAAATTAATAAAATCAGAGATGAAAAAGGGAAAGTAACAACAGACACCACAGAAATAAAAAGAATCATCAGAAATTACTACAAAGAGTTGTATGCCAGCAAACAGGGAAACCTATCAGAAATGGATAGATTCCTGGACCCATGCAATCTACCTAAATTGAACCATGAAGACATAAAAAACCTAAACAGACCAATAACTGAGACAGAAATTGAATCAGTAATAAAGTCCCCCCGACACACACACACAAAGAAAAGCCCAGGACCAGATGGATTCACTGCTGAATTCTACCAGACATTTAAAGAAGAACTAACTCCAATTCTTCTCAAACTATTCAGAACAATCGAAGAAGAGGGAATCCTCCCAAATTCTTTCTATGAAGCCAGCATCACCTTACTCCCTAAGCCAGAGAAAGATGCAGCATTGAAAGAAAATTACAGACCAATATCCCTGATGAACATAGATGCAAAAATCCTCAGTAAAATTCTCGCCAATAGAATGCAACAACACATCAGAAAGATCATCCACCCAGACCAAGTGGGATTTATCCCTGGTATGCAGGGATGGTTCAATGTTCACAAAACAATCAACGTGATACACCACATTAACAGACTGCAGAAGAAAAACCATATGATTATCTCAATAGACACAGAGAAAGCATTTGATAAAATACAACACCCATTCATGATGAAAACTCTAAGCAAATTGGGTATAGAAGGAACATTCCTCAATACAATCAAAGCAATTTATGAAAAACCCACGGCCAGCATCCTATTGAGTGGGGAAAAGTTGGAAGCATTTCCACTGAGATCTGGTACCAGACAGGGATGCCCACTCTCACCACTGCTATTCAATATATTCTGGAAGTCTTAGCCAGAGCCATCAGACAAGTAAAAGAAATTAAAGGGATACAAATTGGGAAGGAAGAAGTCAAACTATCCCTCTTTGTAGATGATATGATTCTTTATTTAGGGGATCCAAAGAACTCTGCTAAGAGACTATTGGAACTCATAGAAGAGTTTGGCAAAGTAGCAGGATATAAAATCAATGCACAAAAATCAACAGCCTTTGTATACACAGGCAATGCCACAGCTGAGAAAGAACTTCTTAGATCAATCATATTCACAATAGCCAGAAAAACAAATACCTTGGAGTAAACTTAAACAAGAACGTTAAAGATCTCTACGATGAAAATTACAAAACCTTAAAGAAAGAAATAGAAGAGGGTACCAAAAAATGGAAAAATCTTCCTTGCTGATGGATTGGAAGAATCAACATCATCAAAATGTCCATTCTCCCAAAAGCAATTTATAGATTCAATGCAATACCAATCAAGATACCGAAGACATTCTTCTCAGATCTGGAAAAAATGATGCTGAAATTCATATGGAGGCACAGGAGACCTCAAATAGCTAAAGCAATGTTGTACAACAAAAACAAACCAGAGGCATCACAATACCAGATTTCAGGACATACTACAGGGCATTTATAATCAAAGCAGCATGGTACTGGTACAGAAACATATGGATAGACCAATGGAACAGAATAGAAACACCAGAAATCAATCCAAACATCTATAGCCAACTGGTAGTTGATCAAGGATCTAAAACCAATTCCCGGAGCAAGGACAGTCTTTTCAATAAATGGTGCTGGGAAAACTGGATTTCCACATGCAGAAGCATGAAGTAAGACCCCTACCTTACACCTTACACAAAAATCCACTCGACATGGATTAAAGATCTAAATCTATGACCAGACACCATCAAATTATTAGAGAACATCGGAGAAACCCTGCAAGATATAGGCACCAGCAAAGACTTCTTGGAAAATACCCCAGAGGCACAGGCAGTCAAAGCCAAAATTAACAATTGGGATTGCATCAAATTGAGAAGTTTCTGTACTGCTAAAGAAACAGTCAGGAAAGTGAAGAGGCAACCGACAGAATGGGAAAAATATTTGCAAACTATGCAACTGATAAAGGATTAATCAATCTACAAAGAGATCAAGAAACTCCACAACAACAAAACAAACAACCCTCTTAAGAGATGGGCCACTTAAGGCATTCGGATATGGCTGAAAAGCCCATGAGAGTATTTTAGGCATGGAAAGCCAAGACACCCTGGAAAAAAAAAAAAAGACCTAAATGGAAGATCCCTGCGAGTGACATCCCAGTGGAAAGAACGGGAGCATCAAAGAAGGAGGTACCTTTCTCTGAAGGGCGGAGAGAACTTCCACTTTGACTATGACCCTGTTGGACTAAGATCGAAGTCGGCGAACTCAGAAGGCTTCTATAGACTTGGCAACTCATGACTAGAGCCTAGGGAGATTACTGACGCCATAAACAAGAGTGTCAATTGTTAAGTCAACAACAGGAGTCACTGTGTACTTACTTCTCATGTGGGATCTCATGTGGGAGCTGTCTTTATGTGTTGTCCAAAGTGAAGTAATGCTATAACTAGTACTGAAACAGTATTTTACACTTTGTGTTTCTGTGTGAGTGCAAACTGATGAAATCTTTACTTAATACATACTAAATTGATCTTCTGTATATAAAGATAATTGAAAATGAATCTTGATGTGAATGGAATGGGAGAGGGAGTGGGAGATGGGAGGGGTGTGAGTGGGAGGGAAAATAAAAAAATACACAATTAAAAAAATACTGTTGGATCATTTTGCTGAAAAAAATATTAAGTAAATTAGGATTTAAAAAGTTAAAAAAAAAGAGATGGGCCAAGGACCAAGGACTTCAATAGACATTTTTCAAAGAGGAAATCCAAATGGCCAACAGACATATGAAAAATGTTCAGGATCACTAGCAATCAGGGAAATGCAAATCAAAACCACAATGAGGTTTCACCTCACCCCGGTGAGAATGGCTCACATTTAGAATTCTACCAACAACAGGTGCTGGAGAGGATGTGGGGAAAAAGGGACACTAACCCACTGTTGGTGAGAATGCAAACTGGTTAAGCCACTATGGAAGTCAGTCTGGAGATTCCTCAGAAACGTGAATATAACCCTACCATACAACCCAGCCATCCCACTCCTTGGAATTTACCCAAAGGAAATTAAATTGGAAAACAAAAAACCTGTCTGCACCTTAATGTTTATTGCAGCTCAATTCACAATAGCTAAGACCTGGAACCAACCCAAATGCCCATCAACAGTACACTGGATAAAGAAATTATGGGATATGTACTTTATAGAATACTATACAGCAGTAAAAAAACAATGAAATCTGGTCATTTGCAACAAAATGGAGGAATCTGGAAAACATCATGTTGAGTGAATTAAGCCAGTTTCAAGGGGAAAATATGATATGTTCTCCCTGATCAGTGACAACTAATTGAGCACCAAAAAGGAAACCTGTTGAAGTGAAATGGACACTATGAGAAACAGTGACTTGATCAGTCCTTGTCCTCACTGTTGATGAACAACTTAATATTTTATACCTTTTAGCATTTTATTTTTGTTCTGCTTAATACCATTGGTTGAACTCTTTAATTAACACACAATTATGCTCAAGTGTTTAAATTTAGCTGAAAAGTGATCCCTGTTAAATATAAGAGTGGGAATAAGAGAGGGAGGAGTTGTACAGTTTGGGACCTGCTCAATTGGACTTGCCCCAAATGGTAGAGGTAAAAACGTGCCGGGGGATTCCAATTCAATCGCATCAAGGTGGCATGTACTAATGCCATCTCACTAGTCCAAGTGATCAATTTCAGTTCACAATTGATCATAATTATAGGATTAAGAATCAAAAGGATAACATAAACAAGACTAGTGTATGCTAATACTAACTTATAGAATTAAAAAGGAGAGAATGATCCAACATGGGAAGTGGGATACACAGCAGACCCATAGAATGGCAGATGTCCTAAACAGCACTCTGGCCTCAGAATCAGCCCTTAAGGCATCAGATCTGGCTAAAAATCCTATGAGAGTATTTTAGGCATGGAAATCCAAGATAATCTGGAAAAAAAAAAAAACCACCTAAATGGAAGATCTCTGCAAGTGAGATCCCAGTGGAAAGAATGGGCCATCAAAGAAGGAGGTACCTTTCTCTGAAGGGCAGAGAGAACTTCCACTTTGACTATGATCTTGTCTAAATAATATTGGAGTTAGCGAATTCAAAAGGCTTCCATAGACTTGGCAACTAATGACAAGAGCCTAGGGTGATTACTGACAACATAAACAAGAGTGTCAATTGTTAAATCAACAACAAGGGTCACTGTGCACTTACTCCCCATTTAAGATCTCTGTCCTTAATGTGTTGTACAATGTGAATTAATGCTATAACTAGTACTCAAACAGTACTTTACACTTTGTGTTTCTGTGTGGGTGCAAACTGTTGAAATCTTTACTTAATGTATACTAAATTGATCTTCTGTATATAAAGCTAATTATAAATGAATATTGATGTGAATGGAATGGGAGAGGGAGTGGGAGATGGGAGGGTTGTGGGTAGTTGGGAAGTTATGGGGGGCAGAAAAGCCACTGTAATCCAAAAGCTGTACTTTGGAAATTTATATTTATTAAATAAAAGTTAAAAAATTCATAAATTAAAATTAAATTAAATTAATTTAAATAGATAAATATTTTTAAGAAAAATCCCAAAACAGAATACAGAGAGTGGGAGAGACAAGGAGAGAGAGGAAGAGAGAGATATTTTACATCCCCTGCTTCATTTCCCAAATGGCAATAAAGTGGAGGCTGGGCCAGGCTGAAGCCAGGCGTATGGAACCACATCCAGGTCTCTCATAGGGCCCAAGCATTGGGGTCATTTGCTGCTATCCTCCCAGGTTCATTATCAAGAAGCTCGAACAAAAGAGGGACAGCTGGGACTTGACCTGGTACTCCTATGGGCTGCAGGCATCACAGGCAGAGCTTATCTCACTGTGCCACAGTGCCAGTACCCCGAGAAATTGGTTTTCATCTTGCAAAAATCACTAAGAGGCTCTTTCTTAGCTCAAATAGTTCCAAGAGGACATTCCCTGTTGATAGCTATTGTATTTCTGCATGCAATAACAAAGTTTCAGATCTGCTTCCATATTATGATAATAATGAAGATGTTCTTGAATTTAACACATGAATCTTAAAGCATTTCACAATTCTGGCTATCTCACACATCACATTGTTTAGTTCAGCTGACACTTTTTTCATAGCAAGATTTTCTTGATGAACGAACTAGTGTGTTGGTTTACATTCTGGTACAAGCTCCATAATCTTAAGTATACTCGAGAATGTTTTGGTCATTGTGGCTGAACCATAAGAATATTTTACTACACAAAACTCAAGTTCTAAACCACATATTAAAGAATGCAAGTCTTCATAGTCTTATGTGATTCTTTGTTAGTTGGGATTATTAGCAGTGAAGCTGAAAGTAAAAATCATTCCCTAATAACATCATGATTAAATTGTACATCTATGAACGTAATTGCCATGTAGTATCTTTGATGCAATTGAAGTAGGCAGGCATACAGGCTGAAATTGATTAGATTTGTGAGCTGGAAGACCACGCCTTTGCCACACCCCTGTGTGACCTCACACCCTACCTTATACCTTCACCATGCCCCTGTATGACCTTATCTCCCTACCTGGCCACACCTGGGTGCCCACCAGCAAATCAGGTTAATTAATCACTCCCCTTTGGAAGTGGGTTAAAAGCGGGGTCACAGTGTGGCTCCCCTGCTCTTCAGCCCCGGCCTCTTGCTGTAGTCCTGCGCCTCCAGGGCATGTGGCTTTCTGGCCATGCGCCCTCGGCTTCTGGCCCTAGATGCTCCTCCACGTGGCTGATTCCTGGTGCTTGGTGTATGAACCCATATTTACCTCTCTCTCTTAAATAAAGCTCTCTGCCTCTGTGGTGCTGCCGGTGATAAGCGGTGGATAGTAGCTCAAGGTGCTTGCTGCACGTGGCTTTTGGCCTGCTCTCTGCTTGCTATGGATGCTACCCTAGTTTCCAGACTTTCCCTTCTCTCCTACCTGAACTAAACCCTCACTTTCCTAGATACCTCTTGCACTAAATAAACGCATAAAACGTATCATGCTGCCTCGTTTATCTGTGCCTGTATGTAGAATTCTTCTTTAAATATTAGGCAAGAACCCTCTTGGGCTTACTAATATTGGGGATTTATTAGTGAGCAGATGGTGAAATCATATGGCACCCTAAATTCTGGTAGCATATGTGGCACCCCAGATAGCACTTCTGGGGAACTTTAAAGGGCGACAGTATGTGTAAATTTGGGGGGTTATGTCTGATTTCACAATGAAAAACTATTTGCTAGCTTTATTTGTTCAAAAATTAGTCTTTTGTACCTACATTTGGCCCTGAACACATTGACCTATACTACCGTTGAAAACTTGTTCTTGGCATCCCTCTTTGGTTACAGATTCACCTTAAATTTCTACAAAGCCATCTTCAATACATTCAAATGATCATATACTGTGGTTGAAATAGGTTATTGCAAAGATATACTGGCTGATAAAGAATAAAGTCATTTGGGACAAGCATTTGTCCTAGTGGTTAACATGCCCGCATCCCATATCCAAACACCTGGATTTGAAGCTCAGCTCCAGTTGGAAGGCAGCATTGAAGACTCAAGTGGTTGGATTCTTGATACCCACATGGGAAACGGGATTGAATTCTCAACTCTACTTTAACTTACAGCTTGGGGCCATTGTGGGCATTTGGGAAATGAACCAGCAAATGGTAGCTTGTTATGTCTGTATTTCTGCTTCTCTCTCTCTCCCCCTCTCCTCTTGTCTCTCTCTCCTCTCTCTCGTTGACTCTTAAATAAAAACTGAAACCATCATAGTGACATTAAAAAGACACAGAAATCAATGGAACAGAATAGAGATACTATAACTAAACCCATGCATCTACAGCCAATTGATTTTTGATGAAAGTGCTAAGAAAAAGCACCAGAGAAAGGACAGTCTTTTCAATCAATGTTGCTAGAAAATTGAATACCATATGCAGAAGAATGAAATTAAACCTCCACCTCTCATCATGCACACAAATCAGCTCAAAATGGATTAAAGATCTAAATGTATAACTTCAGACTATGAAACTACTTGAAGAAAGCATAAGGGGAAACATTTCAGGGTAATGGAATGGCAAAAACATTTTGAGTCAGAATCTAAAAGCACAGGAAACAAAAGCAAAATAGACAAATGGGTTTTCATAAAACTAAAGGGTATCTGCAAAGCAAAGTAAACAATCAAAAGAGTGAAAAGACAACCTACAGAATGGAGAATGTATTTGCAAGCTATGCATCTGACAATGGGTTAATATCCAGAACATATAAAAACTCAAACAAGAAAACAAATAATCCATATTAAAAATAGATGTCTTCACTGATTCATACTCCTTGTGTAATAATATAACCTTCTTTTCTCATTTTGAGTTTATCATGAACCCCGCATTATGTGATATTAATATATCCATCTCTGCTTTTAAAATATAAGCAGTAGATTTAAAGAGACATTTCTAAAAAGTAGAGATATAGATGGCCAACAGGTACAAGATAAATGCTCAACATCACTAACCATCAGGGAAAAGCAAATCATAACCACAGTAAGATATCACCTCACTTCAGTTAGATTAGCTATTATCAAAAAGACTAAAGATAACAAGTGTTGACAAAGATGTGGAGAAAAGAGAATCTTTGCACACTGTGGAAATGTAAACTAGTGTGCCCATATGAAAAACAGTAAGGAGATTCCTCAGAAATAAAAACGGAGCTACTGTGTGGAAATGAAATCACTGTCAAAGAGACTTTTGCACTTCTATGTTTATTGCAGCATTTTCTATAATAACCAAGAAATGGAAACAACCTAAATATCCACCAACTGATCAAAGGATAAAGAAAATATGGTACATATACACAATAGACTGTTATTTCATGATAAAAATGATTTTTATCATTGAGAATAGCATGCATGGAACTGGAGACCCTTATGTTAAGTGAAATAACCCAAGTACACAAAGACAAGTGCCACATGATCTCACTCTTATGTAGAACCTAAAGCAGTCGAATCTAAATCTTGTACATTAAGACTATATTGGTGGTTACCAGAGTTTGGGGAAAGTAGGAAGGAAGGAAGGGTTGGGAAAGGTTAATTCATGGCTATTAAGATACAGTTAGACAGGAGTAAGAAGTTCTGGTGTATTATTGCATAGTAGGATAACAATAGACAATGACAATACATTGTATATGTTTCTAAAATAAAATCTAGATAAAAAGGATTTTGAATATTTTCACTGTAAAGAAATGATAAATGAGATTTATCTCTTTATTTTGATTGAACATTACATAATATATATCAAAACATCACATTTTATATATTTATATGTACATATCAAGTATGTATAATTTCATTTATCATTGATTAAAATTTTCAAAATTATTAATAATAACAGAATGAAAACATCAAAGATCTATCTAGATGAATTTTTGTCTATTTTAGTTACATGATATGTCACTTTACAGGGAAGCTTATGTAATTTGTGCAATGTTATGGTATTTATATGTATCCATATGTATTTATATACATGTATGTATAGTACTAGAACATAATTTAGTATTAGTTCTTTATAAAATTTGTTTGATTTTTAAATTAGTTCTTTAAATTTTATAAGTTAATGATACTTATACTCTGATGGCTTCACTGCTTTGTCAATCAATGCATATCTCCAACAACATACTTTAACCTCAAAGATGGCTACAAAATAGAAAGCAATATATGAGGAATATTAAGTCAAACAAATACAGCTCTGTACACTTTCTATTATTTAAAATGACTTCAATTTTCATCACTTATTTTATTACCTTTGCCACATTTTGTAGAAATGTGTGATTTCTTTACAAAATTCTGTGACATTTGTTGAATAATCTGCACGTGAGCATTAAAAATAAATAGAAATTTTTACTCTCCCAATTTACGTAATACTGTTAAACTAAATTGAAAAATGGGCTTGATTTAAATTTAACAGCATAGAAATTACAGATTATAAAAACATATGCTTTGATATTCTCAGATTTCACACACTTTAATTGACAGCTGACAAACCAACCTTGAAATGTTACAGGTTACAGCATGATCCCACAGTACACGAAGGGCTAACATCATGCATTTGTGTGTGGTGTCTCTGCACAAAGTCCCATACTTAGAACTATACCTTGCTTAGTTTAACATCTTGCTGTTGCCACATTGAAATTCTAAATTTTGAACAAGAGACTGACATTTCCATTTTCTGTTGAGCTCCCAAAATTATGAAACCAGTGTATGCTAGCACAAAGAATGTAACTCAAAACATGTGCAACTCACCTTATAAATTTAATCAAATTGACTTTGCTCTGTTCACAGAGACCAGGTGCTCAACTGGTTACCTGCTTGGCTATCAGAGCAATGTCAAATTGCTATACAAGTTTTCAAATGCTTATTCTCTATTTCTGGGCTTATCTCATCACAATCTAATAATAACCAGTCATGGATTGGCTAACAGACAGACTTCTTTGTAGCTCTTTCTTAGTCATTAAATCAGTGACCAGCAAAATGAAGGAATGAGTCAATCCATTTGGATTTTGGGAGCAGGGGTCTCCTGAAATAGCAAGAAAAGATGAATCTTCTATTTATGGATATTCCTGCTATGTTTGCCACATATTGACCAAGAAATATGGTGGATTTTTCATGATATCATTCGGTCAAGGAAGGAGTGTGATGATCTCAACTTACAATGGGATGAAACACAGGAAAAGTAAGAAATAGCAGACAGATTTTACAGCGACTTGGATTCCACCTCAGTCTTTTCCAGCAGGAGTCAGATACTCTCATCTTATACTTTCTATCACCAAGAGCAGCAGAGTTAAGGGCAAATGAGAAGTAGGCCTTGCCCAGCCTCCATAGCTATGGACGAAAACCTGAAATCCAACCAAATTGCCCTGACCTGGGGGTAAGTGTCATGCCTCTGAACATGAGTGAGTATAAATTAAGAGTTTAACTAGTGTAGGCTTCACAGCAGTGGCGAAAAGAGCTCCCCAATGATGACATCTCACAGGAGAGGAAACAGATCTTATCACACAGTCATTTAAACGTCATCTAAGGGAAGAAACACAAGGAGCACTTTTGTTACTCAGCTGCCTGGTGTTTGCATTGCTCACGGGAGCCTGAAGAGGTTAAGTGGCTTGTCAGAGGTCACAAACTAATGAGGTGCAGAACTGGGCCGAGCTGGGCTCTGGGTCTAGAGTAGGGCCCCATACTTTCTCATTCTGTTAAGAAGGGAATAGTCTCTATCGTCTTTAGATAAAGATGCACAACTCTACATCAATCCTAAAACACAGATTCTGTGCAATTTGTACCAACAAAAGGTGGGAAACTATGAATTGAAACAAATTGTATCAGTATTTTAGAAAAGAGATATTCTAAAACATAGTTCTCCAAGTTTAGCCTGCGTTGAAATCACCAAGGGAGATTCCCTAAGACACAGAATTCAATGTTCCATCTTCAGATCATGTTACTCAGCAGGTAGGCTTGACAATCTGCATTTCTTTTTTTTAAATTTTATTTTTCAAGCACTTTATTTTACTGAATCTGGTGGAAAATATTTATAAAATATATCTGAAGCCAAAAACTCAGCTGGGGAGGGGGAGAAGCATCATGTTCCCAAAAACCTGTATATATTAAATGTATGAAGTTGTATTCTTTAAACAAAATAAAAACATAAAATTAAAAAAATCCAGTGGAGACAAAAAGTTCAGTAAAAAACTGGGATAAAGTACTGTTTGAGTACTAGTTATAGCATTAATTCACATAGTCCAGCACATTAAGGACAGAGATCCTACATGGGGAGTAAGTGCACTCCTGTTGTTGATTTAACAATTGACGCTCTTATTGATGACATCAGTAATCACCCAAGGCTCTTGTCATGAGCTGCCAAGGCTATGGAAGCCTCTTGAGTTCACAAACTCCAATCTTATTTAGACAAGGCCATAGTCAAAGTGGAAGTTCTCTCCTCCCTTCAGAGAAGTTCTCTCCTCCCTTCTTTGATGGCCCATTCTGTGTGGGTGCAAACTGTTGAAATCTTTACTTAGTATATACTAAATTGATCTTCTGTATATAAAGATAATTGAAAATGAATCTTGATGAAGAATGGGATGGGAGAGGGAGTGGGAAGTGGGATGGTTGCAGGTGGGAGGGTGGTTATGGGGGGGGAACCACTATAATCCAAAAGCTGTACTTTTGAAATTTATATTTATTAAATAAAAGTTAAAAAGGATTTAAAAAAGCTGGTTTAAGGAAGCTGAACATTTCCTTAGTTTTGAAAAACTTCCAGTGCAGGTGACTGACCAAAGATAATGTCACTTCTAACACGTCATACCAGGTAATGCTGGCATCATGGGTTAGAGACCATAATTTGGGAACCTGAAATTCCAGTCTTTTAATGAGACCAAAGGTTGATACTGGTCTTTAGAAAAGCAAAGATTCTCTACTTAGAAGCTCATTTAAATATTGTGAAGTAGCTACTATTCTCTTATGGCTAAGAGAGATTGCCAGGTGGAGGGAGGGAGGGAGGAATGAAGGGAGGGAGGGAGGATGGAGGGAGCGAGGGAGTGAGGGAGTGAGGGAAGAGAAAAGGGAACTAAACACTACAAATGGGCAACATGGGCAGCAATATAAAGGACTCTGTTTGGAGCCATGTGGTCCATTTGAAGGTTGAAAACCACCTTGGATGGCCCTCCCAGGAAAGGGGAATAATTTAGGCCCCTCCAACTGTGCACTGATTTCCCAATTCTCACTATGCTACTCCCTATTCTTCAGCAGATTGTTGATCCATAAAAAATGATAGATATGCAGAAAGAAACTAGCACAGGGACTATGCATAGACAAGGCTATGATTCTTGTTCAATAAAAGGACAAAAAGAACATGAACAAAAAAGCAGGTGGAGCTCATTCATCATGAAATTAATTATTCCTACATACACTGTTTCTTCTTGTAAGTCAACAAAATAGAAATAACTGAAAAATGAATCAAAGAGGAGAAAATAACTTATGAAAAGTAGTACTGGTAGAGTCCCAGAAAGAAATAAAAGCAAAAAGGAAAGTCATCATCGAAGCTTAGGTCTCGTTGGACTGAGAAAATCTATTGGGACATCAAGAGGAGAATTTTGGAAAGCTGAAAAAATAAGATGGGAAAAAAGTGAAGATAGGAAAACAGTTACAGAGATGAAACAGAACAGAGAAAAGAATAAACAAAAAGTTGCAGGCCTGTAATAAAAGGACCTCTTTAAAAAACATTTTCTGGCTGGCGCCACAGCTCAATAGGCTAAACCTCTGCCTGTGGTGCCGGCACACGGGGTTCTAGTCCCGGTCGGGGCGCCAGATTCTGTCCCGGTTGCTCCTCTTCCTGTCCAGTTCTCTGCTGTGGCCTGGGAGTGCAGTGGAGGATGGCCCAGGTCCTTGGGCCCTGCACCCGCATGGGAGACCAGGAGGAAGCACCTGGCTCCTGGCTTCAGATAAGTGTGGTGTGCTGGCTGTAGTGGCCATTTTGGGGGTGAACCAACAGAAAAGAAGACCTTTCTGTCTCTCTCTCTCTCTCTCTCTCTCACTGTCTACTCTGCCTGTCCAAAAAAAGAAAAAACAAACAAACAAAAACAACAACAAGAAAAAGAACACATTTTCCCATAAAGCAGAACCTGAGACAAGGATAATGTTCAGGTAGTGATTTTGGGGAGTGAGACCAGAAAATAGGTGAGGAGGGTTGGGAAGAGTAAAGGAGGGAGGAGGATTTGACATGGAGCACTGCTGTGGACCCTCTGAGCCACTGAGTAGGATGTGAGATCAAGGAGAAAGGAGGCAGTGCCTGTTCCTCTTGTGTCTCCCTTGTCAAGGGTACCTTCTTGCACAAGACTAATTCTCTTGTACTTCCAAAGCTGTACATGGGAAGGTCCTGAGAGGCTGCCACCAGGAATCCTGAGTACCTACAGCAGAGAAATCCCAGATGTAAGCAATGGATTTGGGTGTTGTCTGAGGTGAGATAAGGTCAGGTCACAGTCTACCAAGTCAGTTACTGCAGAAGAGACTGGAGTGAAAGGTGGTCTGGGAGGCTGGGTGGAACAAGGCGGGTTGGGCATAAAGGCAAGCATCTTAGTAAAGCTTTGGAGCTTGAAGGAGAAATAAAGTATGTCTAATCACCTAGGTTGTCAGCAAAAAAGCCATGTAACTCACTTATAAAGGGGAAAACTGAAGCTGGCGTCAGACTTGATCACTGTTGTAGTCGCTACTGGAAGAGAGTGCAAGAAAAGCTGAAAAAGCCTCGGGTGATGAAGGTGAGACGAAAATATCTCATTGCTGGACAGAGACGCCATCCAGTTCCAGGGATACATGCTCCGAGTCTACCAAGAGCCAGAGGAGGCAGTCCCGATTAGTGCATCTCAAAATACACTCCTTCCCAAAATCTAGCCAAAAAAGATGTCAGGAATGGAGAAGCTGTGATACAGGACCTGGTAGAAATTAGTGACTTGATTTAAACAACTGTGAAACTGAAACCAGAGACTAAGATGTAAATGGCTTAAATTTTGACATTGCAAAAATAGCATGATTAGCAAAAATCTTGAATGAATTATTTTCCTCACAAATCATAGTAGAATCATTAGATATTACCTCACATTAAATTATACAGTTTTAAAGTGTGCTATACCAATTTCACAGTGTTTCTCACAAACTGTGCCTGAGTTTTAGAGATCTGTTGAAGCATTAGTAGTAACTCTTTTTTTATTTTTTATTTTATTTTATTTTATTTTGACAGGCAGAGTGGACAGTGAGAGAGAGAGACAGACAGAAAGGTCTTCCTTTGCCGTTGGTTCACCCTCCAATGGCCGCCACGGCCGGTGTACTGTGGCTGGCGCACCATGCTGATCCGATGGCAGGAGCCAGGTACTTCTCCTGGTCTCCCATGGGGTGCAGGGCCCAAGCACTTGGGCCATCCACCACTGCCTTCCCGGGCCACAGCAGAGAGCTGGCCTGGAAGAGGGGCAACCGGGACAGAATCCGGTGCCCTGACCAGGACTAGAACCCGGTGTGCCTGTGCTACAAGGCAGAGGATTAGCCTAGTGAGCCACGGCGCTGGCCAGTAGTAACTCTTGTTACAGAAAAAAAAAAAAAAAAAGAACTGAAGTTCATATTTCTCAGTTTTACCTTGATTTCTTTTGTCTCCTGTTACATCCATATGTAAGCAAATTTAATGCCATAGGCTGGGTGGAACATCATGTAAAATACTCTACAGAGCATTTATGAAGCTTCTTTTTTTAAAACACAAATCATTTTCATTTTATTTGAAAGGCAAGTAGAGGGACAGAGATCATCCCACTGGATCACTCTCCAAATGCCTAGAGCAGCTGGGCTGGAGCAGGCCAGGAACTCAATCCAGGTCTCCACTGTGGGTGGCAGGGACCCAACTACCTATGCCATCCCCTGCTGCTTTCCAAGGTGCACATTAGCTGGAAGGTGGAATCGGAGGCAGAGGAGCTGGGACTCAAGCCAACGCTCCAACAAGGAGTACAAGCACTTCAAGAATTGCCCTGCTTGGTGCATCACTCACTGCCAGTTTGGGTACTTCAGACCTGGCTGCTGTGGCAGAACCTAACTCTCTAGGCAGAGGGTGTTGTCACCCCCATTCCCACATACGATCTCCTTTTGTAAGGGATTTCCTTCTGCATTGCCTTTTCCTGAAGCTCCACCTGTAGTTGGGAGGACTTTGGGGGGGATTTGCTGTTCACTAAATATTTTCTGATTTGCTTTGAATCACTTGTTCTGGTTATCTTTGGAAATTTTTCAACAGTATTCTGGTGGAAAAGAAAAAATTTAAATATGCATTTATAGAGGAGATGACCCAACCTTTGATGTTTGATTTTGTATTTGTTTTCTATTTTTCTCAGAATTTATTGCAACAAATGTACAAAAGGCATTCTCTTCTGAAGAATAAGAATTTGAAATATTAGTGAAAGAAGAAGGGAAAAGAAAAAAGCTGCCTTGTATATGGGGTGTCACAAAAGCTAGAAAAGGGGAAGGGTACTTGGCACAGCAAAAGCTTCAAAGAAAGCGTAGAAAATCATTTAGAATAAATGATCGTACAGCTAGCCACTGTTGTCCAACATGTGCCCCCGTTTTCAAGGGCATGTATTCTGTGGGTGAGGAGGGTTTGGGGAAGTGTTTTCTAAACAGTTCTCAGTGGTCTCTGCATTCTTTGTACCAGAGGGGCTGCATGATGATGTGAAATATCATTTTGGAGTGTAAATTTATTTTGAAAGTCAGAGAGAGAAAGAAAGAGAGAGAGAGAGAGAGAGAGAGAGATATTCCATCTGCTGGTTCACTCTCCAAGTGGCTGCAACATCTGCATCTGGGCCAGGATGAAGCCAGGAGTCAGGAACTGCATTCAGGTCTCCCATGTGGATGGTAGGGGCTCACTCACTTGGGACATCTTCCCCTGCTTTCCCAAGCACATTAGCAGGGTGTTGGATTGGAAGCAGAGCAGCCAGGACTTGAATGGACACACTGATATGGGATGCTGATATTGCAAGCTGAAGCTTAATCCACTCTGCCACAACACCAGCCCCCTGGAGTATAGATCACATAGTAAAAATACTTTGGAGTAGGAAGTGATTTCTATTACTGCATAAATATGTGCAGATATTAATACTTGAATAAATCTTTATATGTGTAAAATTAACTTCATCTTGTATAAGCTACCTGAGAAAAAAGCAGGAGGATAGATGAGAAGCATTAATGTGGGAATGCAATAATATCCAGTGAGGGAGATAAATAGATAAAGTAATTAATTATAAACTATCATTCAAATTTCTCTGTCTGTACCCTTTAGGTAGGTTCTTTTGAAGGCTTATAATGTCTCATTTATACCACAAATAAATAAATAATTAAATCAACTGAGGTTTGGGTGGGGGGAGTCCCAAAGTGGACCACAAATACTGGTAACAATCTAATTGCATAACAATTGAATAACCAAACCACACAGAAAGAGTTGAGGAGGAAAACAACCAACCTGAGTTACTTTGGAAAGGGAGTTTACCAAAGAGACAGAGCTCCATTCTCGATGGTTTTACCTCTGATAACTCCACTTCACAATGGTACAGCAGCAATTCACATTGAGGAAGCCACCATACGCTTCTGTTTTTGAGCCTGAGCCTTCATTCGGACCAGTGATAGGCAGGACTATCTTCTCATGATGCTGGACAGCAACATTCAGAAATAAATGGTACTCAACAGTGTGCTGTGTTGCTGAGCTGTGATGTTTGGTAGGGCAGGTGTATCAAAAATATTTTCAACTTACCACATTTTCTTTTTTTTTTTGAAGATTTATTTATTTATTTGAAAGTCAGAGTTACATAGAGAGAGAAGGATAGGCAGGGAGAAAGAGAGAGAGAGGTCTTCCATGGGCTTGTTCACTCCCCAAATGGCTGCAATGGCCGTAGCTGAGCTGATCCGAAGCCAGGAGCCAGGAACTTCCTCCAGGTTTCCCATGTGCGTGCAGGGGCCCAAGGACTTGGACCATCTTCTACTGCTTTCCCAGGCCATAGCAGAAAGCTGGATCAGAAGTGGAGCAACCAGGACTTGAACCGGTGCCCACATGGGATGCTGGCACTGCAGACGGCGGTTTTACTCGCTCCTCCACAGTGCAGGTCCCTCAACTTACCATATTTTCAACTTACGATGGATTTAGCAAGAAATAGTTCTACTGTAAATCAAGGAATGTAGCACTCACATGTTGTGGTTAATAAATTTGTTTTGTATAAGGGTATCAATTAGTAGTTCTGAAATTATTTTATGTATTTTTGAGGGCTGAAAAAATGTTTAGATACATATGATATATCCAATATATATATTGGATAAGGTGAGCTAGATTTCTACTTGTCAGAGACATGTTTCATTTTTATTTGAATGTTGGCTATGAGTGTGATCAGAGGACCAAAAACTCTTTTATAAAGAGCCTGTGACATTATACTAGAATTGAAGGAATCAGTATAAACTCATAGCCTTTAATATGTGATAGATGATAGATTAGATTAGGTAGCTATCCATATATGTGCTTGTATACCTATGTGTATACTCATATTTCCTCATTCTGTCAGCTGAGAAAGCCTAGAAACAGTGCCACTTAGTAGAATGAGTGTAATTAGCACCAATGCTTTGGTTTCTAAATGACACTGTCCAGTATAAGGAACAAGAGCTCCTTGGAGAAATGGATGATTTCAGGGCTGGAGCATGGAGTATTCTGTCACGCCTGGGATTAAGGAAGTGTTCCAAAGTAGTAGAGGTATACTAAAAAGATATAGGGGCTAAGCCAAAGGAACTCTGAATGGTTAAGGTGTGGCAATTTGTTAAGGGAGAAAGGAACATGGGAAGGAAGGGGAGAAGGACTTGGGGAAAGAGAAAGAAGGAGGAAAAGGATGGAGGGAGAGAAAAGGGTAAAGAGAAGAGGGAAAGGGACATAGAAAGAATCAAGATTATAGAAACTGCCATTTGTCAAACACCACAGTAATTACTATTGCAAACAGGAATTAAAGATCTTAAAATTAGTAGACAAACATATGACAAAAATCAGGATACTTGTATTTTCTCAAAGTATCTCCCCATAAGATACTAACCCATTACAAAAAAGAAAAATGGTTACTTAACAGTTTAGAAACTTTGGAAGTCATCATCTTTTTTAAACAATTTTTTTATTTATATAAGGTGAACAAATTTCATTTATTTCATAAATACAGATTTAGGAACATAGTGATACTTAATCACAACATCAAAGTTATTATCATTAGTAATAAAACCTATCTGTGTCATATATTTCTGAAGTCAGAGGCTAAACTTTAGGAGTGGCACAGACAGCAAAGTATAGGAAGGCTATGACTTTGTAGCCTACAGACTGGAAAGTTAAGTGGGCTGTATAGTCAGAGCATAAGGCAGGAAAACCACTTTTACCCTGGCCTTTCTGAATCCTTTGTGCCCGGGGATTCAGCCCACAGCCCTAAGGACTTAGGTTAAATAAGGTCTCCAGGCTTCAGCCAACAGAGAGGCAAGGAGGTGAAGAATGAATAGAAAGTGACAGGGCCCCAGAAAGCCAAAGCACAGGTCCCAGGTCTCCTACAGCTAACTGTGGGGCTTTCCACAAGTCATGCAATCTCTCCAGGCTGCAGTTTCTTGATTGCACCATAAAGATTTTAAGCCAGATGACCTCAAGTGTCTCTTTCACTCCTAAAACTCTAAGATGTTCACTTGAAATTTTTGACTGGATACCATTCATCTCTTACATAAATAAACTTTCAATTTCATGAAAGTTAAAAGCAGAATGTCTATTAAGATGTGGTGAAACTATTTAGAGGAGGTAATTTTTCCCCATAGGACATTTTCATATAATGTTGAAAACATGTATCAAAAAGGAATGTAGAAACTGGCCATACAATGATGAATTCTTTTTTTTTATAGCTCATTTATAGGTGCACAAGAGAAATACAAGGTAGAGAGAGAGACAACTATAGAGTACTATTTCTGTCTGAATACCTCCAACCTCCAAGGTGATACCAGGTGGCCTCTACTTTATCTTTCCTCTGATATGAAGCAGGAGCCTTAAACACATCCCTATGTATAGTGCAGAGCCATTGACATCTTCAAAGACCTTTGTCCACTACACCACCTTACTTTCTCATGTGAATGATATGGACACACTGAATTATAATTTGTTTATAATTTTAAATTCTATATTACGTCATTCAATAAGAACGTTAATAAACAGAGGGTGGTTTATCCATATAATGAACTATTACAAATTGCAATAACAATGTGCAATAAATGATGAATCTTTAAAGAATATTGGGGCTGGTGCTTTGGCTTAGCAGGTAAAGCCACTACCTGCAGTGGCGGTATCCCCTATGGGCACCGGTTCAAGTCCCAGCTGTTCCACTTATGATCCAGCTCTCTGCTATGGCCTGGGAAAGCAGTAGAAGATGGCCCAAGTCCTGAGACCACTGTACCCGCATAGGAGACCCAGAACCCCCAGCTCCTGGCTTCAGATTGGCCCAGCTCCAGATGTTGTGGTCATTTGGGGGAGTTAACCAAAGGATGGAAGACTTATCTCTCTTTCTCTCTGCTTCTGCCTCTCTGTAACTCTGCCTTTCAAATAAATAAATAAATCTTTAAAAAAAATTGAGTGGGGCCAGCATTGTGGCCTAGAAGGTTAAGCCTCTGCCTGAGATGCCGGCATCCCATATGGGTGCTAGTTCCAGACTCGAATTCCAATCCAGATTTTGTTTTGGCCTGAGAAAGGCAGCAGAAGATGGCCCAAGTGTTTGGGCTCCTGCCACCCACATGAAGACCTGAATGGAGCTCTTGGCTCCTGGCTTCGACTTCGTCCAGCCCTGTCTGTTGCAGCACTCTGGGTAGTGCACCAGAGATTGGAAGATCTCTATATCGCCCTCTCTCACTGTAACTCTGAGTTTCAAATAAACAAATAAATCTTTAAGAAATTTATGGAAATGTGGGAAGAATTCTACAGTATATACACCCATACTCATCAGTCACTTTGATTCACATTTTACTTTTTTATTTATCATATATGTATCCATTTCTCTAACATTTAAATTTACAAATCAATTTGTAAAAATTTGATAATTTTACAATGTTGAGTTCTCCAAACCACAAGTAGAAAAAAATACAAAAAAAAGAGAATAGATTTTTTTCATGCTGCAATGGAATCCTAGGATACTTCTATGAGTTACCAATTTTTTAAGTATATTCCTGAAAAATAGATCTGAGATTATCAGATTACTCAAAAACAGATCAACTATCTCTGTATTACAAGTGTAGCACATTTTATGCTTTCAGATACCCTTTCTGATTCCTGAAATTTCCCTCATCTATTGGTCAGTCTTTTGAGTTCATCAATTCTCAAACTAAAGCTATGCATACATTGTCATGTGTGTGGTGCTGTGGTCAAGTCGCCATATCAGAATGCTTCATTAAACTCCTGCCTATTCCGCTTTCCAGCCAACTTCCATCCAGCTTTCCACCCAACACCCTGGGAGGCAGCAGATTACGGCTTAGCTAGATGGGTTCCTGCCACCCACGTAGGTGACCTGGTGTGAGGTCCAGGCCTCTGGCTTCAGCCTAGCCCAGCTAAGGCTGTTGCAGGTGTTTGGGGAGTAAACCAGTGGACAGAAAATCTTTTCCTGTCTCTCTGCCTTTCTGTTAAAGCATTAATTAATTAGTTAATTAATTCATACTTGTAGAAGAAAGAATACATTGAGCCACTATTGGTATTAACATATTGAGTCACTATTGCTATTACCTTTGCATAAACTAAAATGAACAGCTACTAAATACAAGTTACAAAAGGAGCTGCCCAGGTAAGATTTGACTTGGGAGGATACAGGTTAGAAGGCTGAATCTAGTGATGATGATTCAAAAAGGACAGCAAAATGCATTAAAGGGCTGGGTATATCATTATGTGGAGCTGGTCCTATATTCTGGAAGGGCCATCTGCAAATATGTATACAAGATATTTACACTTGCAGCTTGGAGTCCCAGGATAGTCAAATAAGGCTCTTACTTCTTTTGTAATTATTAAAAAATCTGGACTCCCCCTAAATGCTAAGCTGTGATTTTTTTAGACATTTGGGGGTGCCCAGAGGTTGCAGTCCATCTGGCAATTTCCTGTTCTGTATGTTGTGTCATTTTGATTCTCTGTTGAAGGACTGTGGGGACTTGGAATGGGCATCCTCAAGAGGTTCAGGGAGTTTTCTGCCAGTACAATCAACGACAGCTCTTTCCTAGCTTGTTTCCAAAATTATACGCACTGTTGTTCCAAAATTAATATTTTTGAATATTCAATGCCTCCCTGAGGGAGAGCGAAGGGCCTCCCCACCTTTGTTTCCCTGCAAAACAAGTCAAAATGAAATCTTTGCTGATGCAACTCTTGGCTTCCTCTTGTCCAGCTGTGCTTCATCCTTGTGGCTTTCCCGTTTGGAAATCCCAAAATAGTCACAGAGGCTTGCCTCCAAGCTGGAGTTGACCTGGCCTGTCTGGCTGCCTTCCAAAGGGATTTTTATGAAAATATTAATTTTTGCTCTTCAGAGATTTTTTTAATTAGAACCCATGCAGAGCTGTGTCCTTCCTCTCACCCATTCCTTCAAAATTCTAAAATCTCTCCTTACCTCATCAAGGACACATGCTTCCTTCTCTGGGCCTAATGACAGTTTCTGAGAGGAATTTGTGGAAGCAGAAAGGCATTGCTCCTTCATCGGGAGAGTAGGGAGACGTTTGAGGTAATGACAAGAAAATATTTGAAAACCTGAAAAGAACTGTCCATCCATCAATAACCCACTGGCTTCACTGGGAACTAAGTTGCACTTTCCTTTTCACAGACACAAAAAAGCACTACTGTTGACAAAGCCAGTCTACTATCAGTGCCTTAATAGTTTGGCCAAAAGGGACTTCATTCCCAAGTATTCTGTCAGAATACTGTAGCTGTATTACGGATTGCTCAAGCAAATCCTCCATTATGCGGAGTCGCGTGAAACCAGAATGGTTAAGCACTCTGTAGTATGTTCCCAGTCCCTGTCACAATACTTGACCTGAGGAGGCACCCAAGGAATTTTGAAGGAATGAGTGAATTAGATCTATAGTCAAAAAATCAGAGACATGGCCCATCCTTATGGCTCATTCAGTGTTACAAGGAGACATTTTGCTCTTCTGAACTTCTTTTTCATCTGGAAAAAATTGAGGAAAAATATTCCTGCGTGCCTTCAGGAGTCATTTGAGGTTTAAATGGAATAAGGATAGGTGAATGTGAAAATGATTTATTAATTATTAATTATTAATAGCTCTGCAAATATTGGTTGTCAGTGGATAAGTACAGGGCAATGGGTAAATACCCTTTCTTTTTATTTGTTAATCACCACAGGAAGGTCAGTGCTCAAGAAAGGCAGGATGCTCCAGCACTGGTCCTAGTCCCTATTTATTGGTTTTCAAGCTTTGATATGTCATCTGTTTGATATTATTTCCTTGTCTGTGCTTTGAGGAGACTCTAGGCTCTTGTAAATTAACATATGTACTGTAACTACTTTAGAAACTGTCACAGAAGGATGTCAAACAGTGTTGTGAAAAAGCTGGCCTTTGAAATTTGGGAGATGTAAGTACAAAGCTCTGCTGTACCATGAAATAGCTAGGTAATCTTGGACAAATTACTTCTATTTTTTAAAAAAGATTTATTTGTTTACTTTGAAGGCAGAGTTACGGGGCTGGGGGAGATGAGGAGAGAGACAGAAAGACAGGTCTTCCATCTTCTGGTTAATTCCCCAAAATGTCCACAATGACTGGTGCTGAGCCAGTCCAAAGCCAGGAGTGAGAAACTTCTCTTGGCTTCCCATGTCAGATACAGGGCCCCAAGCACTTGCGCTATCTTCTACTGCCCTCCCAGATGCAGTATCAGGGAGCTGGACTGGAAGTGGAAAATCTAGGAATAAATCCAGTATTGATATAGGATGCCAACATCACACATGGTAGCTTTACCTGCTACACCACAGCACTGGTCCTAGTTAATTGTATTTTTAAAACTTTAGGTTTTTTAATCTGTAAAATAGGAATAATATTGATAACAACAGTGTATGACTATTGTGATCATTGCATGAAATAATGGACACAAAGTGCTAAGCACCTGGTGAGCAAGGTAGTTACCCATTTTCCCTTCCTTGAAAACTATAGGCTCCCATCCTCCAAGCATTGACTTCTCTTGGCAGGATGTTTGAGTCTCAAATGCTCTCTAGACAATGGAAAAGAAAGATGAAACCTTACGTTTCCAGAAGAGCCCTCCTCACTAGCCCCCATGAGCTGTTTCACCTGATGCCAGCTACATTGTTCCCCTTTGGATCAAAAGCTAACATCTGAAATTATTAATGGCTCTCTCAATCTGAACACCATGTTAGTAAGCAACCTTCTCTTGTAGAATCCAAGCCCTTGTAAGTGATCCCTTCCTGATGCTGGTTGGGTATTTTCAGGGAGCCACCAGAATGCATAGCCAGGTGAATGGGGAACATTGCTTGTGGTGACTGGTAAACCTTCCTGCAGTTTCCGTTTCTGTACATGAGACTGGAAGCTCTCATGGACCCAGCTGCTTTCACGGTCTTGGCATCTTCCTCTGCTAATTGCGAATCTGACATTCATTAATGTTTAAGTTTTTTTTTTTTTTCAGTGATTTTTATCAATTGTATTAAGGGACATCAATTTCCCAAATTGTTTGATTTAGATTACTTGTAACAGGTTGGCCTTGGTGGACAAAGTTTAAATTACACTAGCTTGGCATCTATAATGCAACATTCCATGTATCTATTTATTTTGTAATTCACTGCTTAAGAAAAGTATCACTCAACCAATGTGGTAGCATAGCGAGTAAAGCTGCTGCCTGCCACAATGGCATTCCATATGTGCCCCAGTTCAAGTCCTGGCTGCTCTTCTTTTGATCCAGCTCCCTGTTAATGGCCTGGGAAAGCAGTGGAAGATGGCCCAGGTACTTGGACTCCTCCTCTCATCTGGGAGATTTGGAAGAAGCTCCTGGCTCCTGGCTTCGGATGGCCCAGCTACAACCATTGCAATCATTAGGGGAATGAATCAGTAGATAGAAGATCTCTCTCTCTCTCTCACTGCCTTTCAAATAAATAAATAAATAAATATCTTTTAAAAAATAAAAGTTTCACTGGGATTTTACCTATCAGTTTCTAGAATATAAAATATTGGTAAATCACAAAGCGAGACGAGCCCAGATTCTTATAATGAGGGTTTTATATTAGTCCAGGGAAGACTATGAATGCATTGTATGATAGTAATAAGAACAGCAATGATTGTCATAACCGTATTTATTAAGTGTATGTCATGTGTACTACACGATTTGAATAAAATCCCTTGAAGTGGTGGCCAGTCAAGTTATTTACCCCCAAATGTTTCCTATGGACTCCAGAAATATTTTGGAAATATATTTCAAAGTGTCTGATAATTGTACTTTTAATCTAGACTAGATCAATCAACAGGAATGCAGACAGATGATAAGAAGACAACCACACATAAGTAGGAAGGATCCCAATGACAATTTTGCAAGTTAATGAAAGTTTTAATAAAGATTCTCAATTTTAGCACAAATGCCGAACTTTTGTAGCATTGCCAGCCAATCACACCATATTCTAGTACTCTTTACTATCAATAACTATACTCTTTTGGAATCTCAATCTCAAATATCCAGATTCTGACTTAAATTCTCACTCTTTTCCTGTAGTACCACAGTCAATAATATCAATATGTTCCTGTAATTTACTTGTCTTACAAACTTATTGATCTCCCCTTCTCCTCCTCCTTTATGCAAATTCAGTTCCCTGGTCTATCATTATAAAGATTCCCTTTCACACACTCTCATAGCCAATGCCCATCTTGCTTCACCATACTTACAGGGCAAATCAATAACCTTGATCATATGTATCTTCTTCACCAGAACCTTGCTGCTGAATGGGGCTGGAGAGAGAATCAAAAGCCACACTGACTTACCTCTGTGTCAGTGTTTATTCTCTGCCTCACTGCTGTCTATGTGATGACATGCTCCAGCCTTCAGTTGTTGAATCTCTTTTGTTTTATACACTCACTCATCCAGAGACCTCATCCTTTCTCAAGGTTTTAAATGCATTTATATGACAATAATACCTACATTTTTACTCCCAACTGACATCCTGGACTCAAATTTCTATCATATCTTGCTTGCATTATTCAATAGCCTTATGAACCTTTGCTCAGCTTTTCCCCTCTGGTTCCATAGACTATACTCACCACAGCAGCTAGAGTGGATCCTTTAAAAAGTTAGATGATGTCACTCCTCTCTCCAAAATCTTCCAATGCTTTCCCATATTCCTCAAAATAAAATACAAATGGCAGCATATGTATGATAAATTTCTGGTACATAAAACATAACTAATCAATATTTGTTGAATGCATTAATTAATGAATTAGTATTCAATCTTATTTTTTAAAAAGATTTTTATTTATTTATTTGAGAGGTAGAGCTATAGGCAGTGAGAAGGAGAGAGAGAGAGAGAGAGAGAGAGAGAGAGAGAGAGAGAAAGGTCTTCCTTCCGTTGGTTCACTCCCCAGATGGCCGCAATGGCCGGAGCTACACTGATCCAAAGCCAGGAGCCAAGTGACTCCTCCTGGTCTCCCACGCAGGTACAGGGGCCCAAGCACTTGGGCCATCTTCTACTGCTTTCCCAGGCCACAGCAGAGAGTTGGATTGGAAGAGGAGCAGCCGGGACTAGAACCGGCACCCATATGGGATGCCAGCACCGCAGGCAGAGGATTAACCTACTGTGCCACAGCGCCGGCCCTAGTATTCAATCTTAGAAGACTGGGCAAAATGTAAGGTTTTGACCCTTTCAATAAATAGAGATGGGTGACAGGTTGGGCAGCAAGTTATCTTCCTCTTCATACTTCTACCTTCTCATTACTTTAAAATATTTGTTTATTTATTTATTTATTTAAAAGCCAGAGAGAGAGAGATAGAGAGAGAGAGAGAGAGAATGAGCACGCACTCCCATCTGCTGGTTCATTCCTCAAATGCCCACAAAAGTAGGGCTGAGCAAGTCTAAGCCAGGAATGAGGAACTCAATCCAGGTCTACAACATGGGTGGCAAAGACCTAAGTACTTGAGCCACCATTTGCTGCCTTCCAGAATTTGTATTAGCAGGGAACTAGAACTGCGAGCAGAGTCAAGACTTGATCCCAGGCACCCTAGTATGTGATGCAGGCACCCCAAAGGGTGTCTTCCCCAGGCTCAATTCATTCCCCGGCTTATTTTCAAATGCACAGCTGGTCAAGAAGCCAGAGGGTTTATTGTACCTCTGATTCAGTTTCCTTTCCATTTCCTCTGGATAAGTCCCACTAATTTGTTATTGGAAACCTGGGACAACAAGTCTGGAGAGGCAGAAATACAGACTCATTGTGATGTAGCCGCTGCTAAGACACAAAGGTGCCACCATGAATACTGATTATTTATTCTGGTAATATAGGTACAAGGACTGTATTAGCTTATATTTGGACTCCTGGTAAGAAATAGAAAGAACTAGCAAGGGACCCAATTCGATTTTTTTCTCCCTATATGGAAGACACTCACCTGAGACCAAGCTTACTTTGGAAGCTAAATCCAAGAGCCCTAGGTGACACCTCTATTTATTCCCATCCAGTAATAGCACACTTTTCTAATGAATATGATGTGCATTTTACTTAATATACTTTCTGCTAACACAATCATCTATAATGTGAAAATTTACTTTCCCCCAACATTACACACACACACACACACACATCATCATCATCATCATCTGTTAAAGATCAAACTTAGAGATGAATGTGGCTGAAGAGGGAAAAGACGTGCTGATTTTGGCCAAGGGAAGATAGCAGAAGAAAAGTGGGGAAAGTACATTCCCAGGTGTAAAGTTGGAGAGAAGTTTGCAGTGCAAATTCTACAGAAAGAAGAGGGATGCCATGGAGCAGCACTGAAAACACAAATGCTGGGCTGGCACTGTGGCATAGCGGGTAAAGCCACCGCCTGTGGCGCCGGCATCCCGTATGGGCACCGGTTCAAATCTTGGCTGCTCCACTTCCAATCCAGCTCTCTGCTGTGGCTGGGGAAAGCAGTAGAAGATGGCCCAAGTCTTTGGGCCTTTGCACCCATGTGGGAGATCCGGAAGAAGCTCCTGGATCCTGGCTTCAGATCATCTCTGGCTGTTGTGGCCAACTGGGGAGTGAACCAACGGATGGAAGAACTTTCTCTCTTTCTGCCTCTTCTTCTCTCTCTGTGTAACTCTGACTTTCAAATAAATAAACAAATATTTTTTAAAAAAGATAGTGCAAGTGCATAGCATCCAGTGCAGCACAACCTGCAACTCCCACAGCCAGGGGCTGGAGGACGTGACAGCTTCTGAGAACCAAGTGAGAGCAGCCTCTATCACTGGTGATATCACCAGAAGGAGAACCTTAACCTTGAAGACCATAATGACTTTGAGTATGTCTGGAGACTAAGAATGAGGCAAAGTTCCCACCTAACTCAATAAAGGAAAAGCACATGATTTTTCTCCCCATCTCCCCACAAGGTTTCCACATGACTTGAGGGGAGAAGATGCCATCTTGACACCAGTAGAGGCTGTGGTGGCTTTCAAGTGTGCAAGGCCAGGGGATTTTACCAGAGGGAAAGTCTACATTACCCACTGACTTTGAGTCTGGCTGAGAGAGTTGACAGTAGTCTGGGCACTCACTTAGGACTGTGAGGTATTCCCATCCTCTCGACCTAGTTCTGAGTCTCAAACTGTCAAGAGCAATCACAGGTAGCTTGGTTCTAGGAATGCCTCTGCTCTGTCTGTGGATATGGAAGGCTTCCCTGGCTGAGACCAGATCTGTACCCTGTGACTACAGGAGCCTCATGCACTGTGACTTTTGGAATTCTGTGGCTATCTGACAGGGTGTGGGGTATAGCTGGACTTCTCGGCACTCACTGTGTCTGGCATCAGAGGGTCAGAACTCCCTGACTACCTGGAGTGAGTCAATGTAGATGGTTCTGGAGTCACACTGAGGACTGCACAGATCCTTTGTGTGGTTCATGCTCCAGCATTGGTGGGGATTGTTCCCACTGTGAGCTAACCCCAGGTACTGATCACCTTGGAAGAGAGGAGGTGAAGTTGTAATTCCACCAACAGGTGTGATCATATTCTCCCTCCTGCTGACAATAGAAGAGATCTACCATGTCCAACTTGTGGGTCTCCCTAGATTCTTGCCCCACCCTTGAGCACTGACCAGAGCTCCCTGACTCCACATAGCACATACCTCTGAATATTCAATGAAGGAGCAGACATTCCACTAAGCCACAGAGGTATAGTACAAAGATGAAATCCATCATAAGAGAAAACCAAGTGTTTCTACAGATGCCTAAAAATAAATGCAGACATAAATGAAACAAGAACAAGGAAAATAACATAACTCCCAAAAAGGAACACAGCAACACATCAATATTAGAATGTGAAGATGAAGAGATTGATGAAATATCTGAAAATTAATTCAAAGGAATGATCACAAAATTACTCAAAAATACAGAGATAAGTTCATGAGATACAGAAATCATACATGATTTGAAAAAAAATTTTGCTATAGATCGAGATATTGAATAGAAATCAAACTAAATATTAGAAACAAAGAATTCAATATGTGAAATAGAAAATGCAGTGGAAAGCCTCAACAACAGACTTGGTGAGGCAGAAGAAAGAATACTTAAGCCAGAAAACACATCCTTATAAATATCTTTGACAAAAAAAGAAAAATTAGAAAAACTGAAAAATAGTGTGTTCAAGATTTATGGGATACTTTCAAATGATAAAACATATGTGCCTTAGGACCTTCTGAAGATGAGGAAAGAGAGACTGCATTTGAAGGTCTATTCAGGGAAATAATAGCAGACACCTTCCTTAATTTGGAGAAATAAAGGGACATCCAAGTACAGGCAGCACACAGAACTCCAAATAGATCAGAAGAGAGATTTTCACCACAACATATTATAGTCAAACTTTCAATAATAAATAGAAATAACATAAATAGAAGATGCTAAAGTGTGCACAAGAGAAACACCAGTTTACCTTCAGAGGTTTCCAAATTGGACTAACAGTTAATTCCTCATCAGAAACTCTACAGGATAGGAGATAATGGAGAGAAACAGCCCAAGTCTTAGCAGAAAGAAACTGTCAATCCAGAATACTGTCCCCAGCAAAGCTCCCATTAATATACGAAGGTTAAATAAAAACCTTCCATAACAAATAGAAATTGGAAGAATTTTTCAACACTTATCTAGCCTCCACAAATGATTCTTAAAGATTTACCACACACAGAAACAGAGAATGCTAGGCATCATTACAAAAGAATGTGAAGGCCAAAAATCTCCTAGTAAAAGAACAAAGGAAATCTAAAACAAAGAATAGGAGTATTTATGGAAAAAAGGATATGACCAAATCATTACTTATAAATAATAACCTTGAATGTAAATGGCATAAATTATGCAATTTAAAGATACAGATAGGCTGAATGGATTAAAAAACAAGACCCATCTATTTATTGCCTATAAGAAACACATCTCACCAATAAAGATACATGCAGACTGAAAGTGAAAGGGTGGAAAAAATATTCCATGCTAATAGAAAGCAAAAATGAGCAAGTGCAGCCATCCTAGTATCAGACAAAATAGACTTTAACACAAAAATTGTTAAAAGAGACAAAGAAGGGCATTATATAAGGATTAAAGGATCAATTCAACAGGAATAGCACTTGGCTATTTAAAACAAATGTTAATGAATCTAAAAAGCGACATAGACCCAATAACAATAGTAATGGGGGACTTCAACACTCCACCTTCATCAATGCACAGGTGAACTGAAAGAAGTGGATAGATTCCTGGATACATACAATCTACCAAAGTTGAGTCATGAAGACATAGAAAATCTAAACAGAACAATAACCAAGATGTAGATTGAATCCATAATAAAGTCCCATATAACAATGAAAAGCCCAGGACCAGATGCTTCTTTGATGAATTCTACCAGAGTTTTAAAGAAGAACTAATTCCAATTCTTCTTCTCAAACTTTTTAAAACAATTAAATAAATGAAAAGGGAGGGCATCCTCACAAACTCCATCTTGAGGCAATCATCACTTTAATTCACAAACCAGAAATAGATAGAACAAATAAAAAGAACTAGTGACCAATATGCCTAATGAACATAGATGCAAAAATCCTCAACAAAACATAAGTTAATCCAATATAACAACACATCAGAAAGGTCATTCACCTAGACCAAGTGGGATTTATCCCTGGTGTGCAAGGATGATTTAACATTCACAAATCAATAAATGTGATATCACATTAACAAACTGAAGAAAAAACCATATGATTATCTCAATATATGTAGAGGAAGCATTTGATATGATACAACATCTTAAAAGCCTTAAGCAAACTGCATATAGACAGAACATTTCTCCACAAAATTGTGGCAATATATGACAAACTCACAGCCAGCATCATTTTGAATGGGGAAAAGCTGGAAGCATTTCCACTAAGATCTGGAAGAGGACAAGGATGCTCAATTTCACCATTGCTATTCAATATAGTTCTGAAAGTTTTAGCCAGAGCCAGTAAAGAAGAAAACGAAATCAAAGGGATCAAATTGGAAAACAAGAAGTCAAAGTATCCCTATTTGCTTATATAAAGGAGCCAGAAAGAGTCAAATAAGAGACTTTTGGAACTCATAAGAGAGTTTTGTAAAGTTTCAAGTGTAAAACCAACACAGCAAATCTATGGCTATTGTATATAAAGACAACACCAAGGCTGAGAAAGAACTTGCTAGATCAGTACCACTCACAATAGCTACAAAGATTTTTAAATGCCCTGGAATAATTTAGCTAAGGAGATAAAAGTCCTCTACAATGAAAATTATAAAAAATTAAAGAAAGAAATAGAAAAAGACACATAAAATTGGAAAAATCGTCTATGGTAGTGAATTGGAAGAACTAATACCAACAAAATATCTACTACTGTAAGCAATATACAAATCCAATGCAATCCTAATCAAAATATCAACAACATTCTTCTCAGATCTTGAAAAAACAGTGCTAAAATTCATATGGAAATGTAAGAGAACTTGAATAGTTAAAGCAATCTGATACAACAAAAACAAAGCCAGAGGCATCACAATATCAGATTTCAAGACATACTATAGGGTAATTACAATCAAAGCAGATGGGTACTGGCAAAAACTAGACATGTAGAACAAATTGGAAACCCCAGAAATCAGTCCACACATATAAAACCAACCAATCCTTGACAAAGGAGCTAAAATCAATCCCTGAGGAAAGGACAGTTTTTTTCAGCAAATGATTCTGGGAAATCATTTGAAATATGAAGTAAGACCCCTAACTTACACTTACACAAAAATCAACTCAAGACAGACCAAAGATGTAAATCTATAACCTGATACCATCAAATTACTAGAGGAAAACTTTGGGGATATTCTGCACAACATTGGCATAAGCAAAGACTTCTTGGAAAAAAACTCAGAAGCACAAGCAATCTAAGCCAAAATAGACAAATGAGATTATATCAAAGTGAGAATCTTTGCACTGCAAAGGAAACACTCAACAAAGTGAAGAGACAGTTGATTGAATGGGAGAATGTATTTGCATACTATGCAACTAATAAATGATTAATACCTAGGATCTATAAAGAACTCAAGAAACTAAACATCAAAACAAACAATCCAGTTAAGAAATGGGCAAAGGACTTGAACAGGCATTTTTCAAAAGAGGAAATTCAAATAACCACAGACACATGAAAAAATGCTCAGGATCACTAGCCTTCAGGGAAATGCAAATCAAAACCACAATGAGGTTTCATCTCACCCCAGTTAGAATGGCTCTCATACAGAAAACAAGGCTACAAAAAATGCTGGTAAGGATGTGGAGAAATAGGTATCCTAATTTTGCACTGTTGATAGATATGTAAACTAGTGCAGTCATTGTGGAAGACAGTCTAGAGATGCCTCAGAAGTCTGAAAATAGATCTACCATATGACCCAGCCACCCCACTCCTGGTAATTTAACTAAATGAAATAAAATCAGCGTATGAAACAGTTATTTGTACCCCCATATTTATTGTAGGTCAATTCACAATAGCTAAGATACAGAATAAACAATGATGCCCACCAACCAACGACTGGAAAAAGAAAATGAGGTATCTATACACTATGGAACACCATAAAAAACCATAAAAAAGAATGAAATCCTGTCTTTTGCAGAAAAATGCATACAAACAGGAACCATTATGGTTAATGAAATAAACCAGTCTCACATAAAAAAAATACCATATATATATATATAGTAGTTAATATTGAATAATTAAAATGTATAGCAACAAATAGATATCTTGAGATTTGATTGCTGCTTTAAGCCCTTGTGTATACTTCTATAGATCTGTGGTATTTCTAGTTTCTTACTTCTTGAATATTATGATTATTCATACATTATGCCAGTGATTATAGAGTGTACTGGGCTTATATTTTTGCAAAAATTAAAGAAAAAGAAAGGAAGAAAGGAGGAGGATTGAAGGAGAGAAAGCATGGTTATATTCTTAGTGCTGTACCTATGAAGTACATAAAATGTTCTCTTTATATTAATAAAAATTTAAAAAGTTAGTTTATTTCCATGTATATTTGAAAGGCTAAGTGACACAGGGAGACAGAGGAGAGCTGATTTTCAATTTGCTGATTCATTCCCCAGATGCTCAGAACAGCCAGCGTAGGCAAGGACAGAGCCAAGAGCTACAAACTCAGTCTGAGTCTCCCACATGGTTGGAGTGAACCAAAGTCTTGATCCATCACCTCCTGCCTCCTAGGTACCCATAACCAGGAAGTTTAATTGGAAGTAAATAGCTGGGACTCCAATTAAGTTCTCAGATATGGGATACAGGAGTTACAAGTGCTGACTTAACCACTGAACTGCCCACATAAAATGTCTCTTTGAAACATTTAAGAAACTAATTCTGATATTCAGCAAAATCTCCATCTTTCACAGTGCGTGTTTTATGACATTCACACAATGCCTTGGGAAAAGGCCTTGAACTAGTTTTAGACAGGTTAGACTCTCAATGCAGTTCTTCCTGGAGCCACCATGTGGTATTGTTGTGCAATTGGAATAACCACCTCTAAGCAACCTGGCCTTCTCCTGGACTAGTCCTCATCAAAGTATCTTCCTGAAATCTTACTCTGTCTATTCCATAATAGGTGGTCATATTGTCCCCTCAAAAAGAGCCTTTTTATTTGTTTAGGTTGTGAATTTCTTTAGAACCTGAAGAAAATGCTTGGCCAAATATGTTTTGTTAAAAACAAAGGCCCATGAGGGCACATTTTCTCATGATAATGCAGTGCATATACACTATGGAATACTACTCAGCCATAAAAAGAATGAAATCTTGCATTTTGCAACAAAATGGATGCAACAGGAAATCAGCATACTTAGTGAGATAAACCAATCTCAAAAAGACAAATATCATATGTTTTCCCTGATTTGCGGTATCTAATATTGTACAGACGATGTAATGTATATGATGAAACATGCATTTTGAGATTTGATATTTGTTTCCGCCCTTGTGTCTATTGTTGAGGAACAGTGTTTCCTCTTCTAACTATTTGTTGAATTCTGTATTTGGTGTAGGGTTAATCTTATGAGTATAAAATAAACTGAAAATATGTCACTGTAAAAATTAAAAAAAGGAAGTGGTGGTGACAGAGTAGGCGGGAAAGAGGGTAGGTTGGGAAGTATCACTATGCTCATAAATCTGTATATATGAAATACATAAAATTTGTCCACCTTATGTGAATAAAAAATTGGAAAAAATAATGACCAAACTTATTTCCAAACTTTTCTACTCGTGTGGTAGGTTATTATCTCTGTTTCCTAGGTTGAGGCGGGGATGCTTACACTTTGATTGGCAAGCAACAGTGTCTTTAATGAGCAGATTTTTGTGCAAGAGTAGGATTTCGCTTCAATCCTTCAAACCATCATTATATACCCTGCTTCTCACCTGTCCATATGCAGAAAGAAAAAAGATGATCAATACATTATTTTTTATCTTTGTTTTAATGCTACATTATTTGGATAAAGAAATTCTGGCATATATTATTGCACAATGGAATATTACTCACTTATAAAAAGAATAATACACAAAATTATGCAATTGAAGATCCTTATGCTAAGTTAAATAAACAAGACCCCAAAAGACAGCTATCATATTTTCTCTTATTTGTAACAGTTAATAAATAGAGAGAATATAAAATTTGTGTGGATATCATATCATTTGGCATATAGTTATAAATATTTCTTCCCTGAACTATGGCATGTGAAAGAAAATATATTCTTTTTTTCTTTTTTTTTATTTTTATATAAAGCTTTTATTTAATAAATATAAATTTTTTAAGTACAACTTTTGGACTATAGTGGTTCTCCCCCCATACCCGACTTCCCACCCCAAACCATCCCACCTTCTACTCCCTCTCCTATCCCATTCTTCATTAAGACTCATTATTAATTATCTTTACATACAGAAGATCAACTCTATACTAAGTAAAGATTTCAACTCTATGCTAAGTAAAGTTTGCACCCACACAAACACACAAAGTATAAAGTACTGCTTGAAGACTAGCTTAGGAAATATATTCTTTAAAAATTTTTATTAATATCAAGAGAACAGATTTCATGTATTTCCTGGATACAATTCATTTTTTTAGGATTTATTTATTTTATTTGAAAGAGTTACAAAGAGGCTGAGGTAAAGAGAGAGAGAGAGACAGAGAGAAAGAGAGACAAAGAGAAAGAGGTCTTCCATCCACTGGTTCACCCCCCAGATGGCTGCAATAACCAGAGCTGCACCTGTCTGAAGCCAGAAACCAGAAGATTCTTCCGGATCTCCCATGTGGGTGCAGGGGCCTAAGGACTTGGGCCATCTTCCACTGCTTTCCCTGGCCATAGCAGAAAGCTGGATAGGAAGTGGAGCAGCTGGGACTCGAACTGGCACTCATATGGAATGCTGGGATTGCAAGCAGCAGCTTTACCTGGTATGCCACAGCACTGGCCCCTCATGAATACAATTCTAAAATAAGCATGCATTTCTTGCTCCCCCCTCCCTTAATCCCTTCTTTTTTCTTCCTCTCTTTTTTCTTTATTTTCTGCAATAACACATTTTCAATTTGCCTTATCATCACAGTCTTAATACACCACTAAACAATATGTTCAACAAATAAAATGTAGAAAGACCACTGTTCCACTGGAATATAGACAAGGAGTATAAAGAATGATCAAATCATAAGATGTCAGTTTCTTTCTTACACATTTTTTTGGTATTCTTTCCACAACAAAATTGGAAGGATGAATTGGGAGGACTCTGAAGGTTCTAGTAATTATTTTATTTGCTCCCTTCCAGCAGCAAATTGAGTAAAGATGGATGCCAGGAAAGAAATAGTTGTTCTCAGAAAGTAGATTTGTTTCAAATGATTAGAAGGTCATCAGGAAATTTTTGAAATTACATTGTTAAACTTTTTTTTACATCAGGGAAACAAATTTCATGTATTTCATGTATACATTTTTTAAGAGCATAATGATACTTCCAACTCTACCTTCCCACTCTCCTTCTCCTTCATTTCTTACTTTTCATTTAGTTTTTACAACATACTTCCAATATACTTTATAATAACAAGCTTAACCCTTCACCAAATAAGGAATTCAACAAGTAGTAGGTAGAAAACTCACTGTTCCTCAATAATATATTCAAGGGTTAACAATAATCAAATCTTTTTTTTAACTTTTATTTAATGAATATAAATTTCCAAAGTACGGCTTATGGATTACAATGGCTTCCCCCCCATAATGTCCCTCCCACCTGCAACCCTCCCCTTTAACAATAATCAAATCTTAAAATATCAGTCTCACTCACATACATTTCCTTTTTTCTACTCTATATATTAGTTACCACAAACCAAGGAACATATGATACTTGTCTTTTTGGGGACTGGCTTATTTCAGTAAGCATAATGTTCTCTAGCTGCCTAAGACAGGATTTCATTCTTGTACAGCTGAGTAGTATTCCACCACTTTTTTTATCCAGGCACTAGTTGATGGACATCAGGATTAATTCGTATCTTAGCTATTGTGAGTTGAGTTGCCATAAACATGGGGTGCAGATAACTCTTTATGCTGACTTCATTTCCCTTGGGGAATTTCCCAGGAGTGGAATTGCTAGTCACATAGTAGATCTATTTGTAGATTGCTGAGGCACCTCCTTACTGTCTTCTGTATGGTTGTACTAGTTTATATTCCCACCAACATTGTATTAGGGTACCTTTTTCTCCACATCCTAGCCAGCATTTTACATTTTTTGATTTTTTGAATGATAGCCATTCTAATTGGGGTGAGGTAAAATCTCATTGTGATTTTTATTTGCATGTCCCTGATGGCTGGTGATCCTGAGCATCTTTTCATGTGTCGATTGGCCATTTGTATGTCATCCATTGAAAAATGTCTGTTGACATTTTTAGCTCATTTCTTAACTAGATTTTTGTTTGTTGTTGCTGCGTTTCTTCAGCTCTGTATATAACCTGGATATTGATCCTTTATCAGATATATAATTTGCAAATACTTTCTCCCATTCTGTCAGTTGCCTACTTGTTGAGTGTTTTTATTGCATGCAGAAGCCTCTTAGCTTGATGTATACTCATTTGTCTATTTTTGTCTTTATTGCCTGTGCTTCTGGGGTCTTCTCCAAGAAGTCTTGACCTATGTGCATGTCTTGCAATGTTTCCCCTATGTTTTCCTCCAGTAATTTGATGGTTTCAGATATTAAGTTTAGGTCTCTGACCCATTGTGCGTTTATTTTTGTATAGAATGTAAGATAGCGGTTTTGTTTCATACTTTGGCATGTAGAGATTCAATTTTCCCATCACCCTTTGTTGAAGAGACTGTCCTTTCTACAGGGAGTGATTTTAGTTGGTTGTAGATGTGCATAGCCCCATGCTACACAAATGGAATGAATGGAGTTAATGGTAGTCTACTGGAACAAACACAATGAAGCGAAATGAAACAATCCATATATCTATTGAGTAACTCACTGGGAAAATACAATTGTGCTCACCTTACCACCGTGGAGAGGAAAAGCCCAAATGGAATCCCAGTAAATTGGATCTCAGCAAGGAGGTAATAATCTATCAGAAGCCACCAGTCTCAGCCTGATATTGGACCCCCAGTAGACCCAATTACTTTTTCTGCCTCCAACTCTGAAAGGACTGTTGTGCCACCCATTGCTTTACCTGAACTAATTCCTAGCTCCAGTGGCAAACATGTCTCCTGTGGGTGCTCCATCATGACAGGTTACAGTGTGTGTGGTAAGGACTGAATAATATATAGCAAGGCTGTGAGAGAAAGAATAAGTTTCTGAGAAATCAACTGTACAAAGACAGTTAGCATAAGGAGTATACATGGAGTTCCTGAAATATGCCCAAAAGAATAATGAGTGATATGAGCGGTAGTAAGACAGACATTGCCCTTTTGTCATCCTCCCCATATGATATAGAATATCACATGGAATCATATTCTGATTGTGGTGAGCCTAGTAAAACTGTGATGGACAAGCAGATTTACCTTTCCAAAGACTTTCTCCTGAATGAACTTGTGAACTCTTTGGGATAGGTGCTGTTTGTCATCTGATTCCTAGCACTGTGAACTCAATTTCATCATCTGTGAAAGGCAGTTATAGGACTAATAATTTAATCATGGTTATAAATTATATATCTCAGAGCCTGACACATGACAAGATTAGCATAATTATGAAGTATAATTATTATTGTTGCAGTGGCTAACAGGAAAGTTGGTGGAAGCCATTTTTAGGCAACTCTTCCATTTCAGTCTCACAAAATATAGTGAGGGAAGCTAGATGGGGACTGGATTCCTACTAGTCCATTTAATTAAACAAGTCCCCTTAACCAATGACTTATGTTTCTAGGTTTGCATTCCATAATATTATAATGAAAAGATTGGTCTAAAATATCCAAGATTACTTTTAGGTCAAATTTACCCAATACTTTGTTTATAATAGAGGGCCAATTTCCCCTTAAACCTGGCCCTACTTAAATCAATAATTATGAGTTGTAATTTTTAGAGCTGGCTTATATTACAGAGGTTTTCTTTCTTTGTAATGTGGAGTTATTTATGAACTTGAGACTAAAAGAAAATGTAACAAGACAATGTAATCCTGTGCTAGTTTCTTAATATGGCCTAAATTGAAAAGCTCTATTTTCAATGAAATCCCCAATGACATTCAGCTTTCCATCTGGGCATAAGCATTTGGAGAAGGCAAATGAACCTATATATGAATATGTTCACCAACTTGGTAATATCACCTATTAAAGGCTGTGATTTTGTTCAATCTCTGAAAGCTGCCTTTCTGCTGTATAAGGTTATATCAATAAGTTCATTAAAGGTGACGTATTTTGCACTAACATGAGAGGTTAACAGTAGGGGAAGCTAAGTGTGGTTTATAGATTGTGACAGATATATGATGTTAACAATAGGGGAAACTGGGTGTGGAATAAATGGAAACTCTTAGCACTACCTGACAATTTTTTATATGGAAATTAAAAGTTTAAAAAAAGAGATGTATATTTTGGTGCAATAAAATTGAAATCCATGTAAACAAGGTATCCAAAATGCTCCTGGAAAATATGATTTTGATTTTTTTGCACCAAAATAAATGTATCAGTTCAATCCATCTTCCACAAACTTTATGAAGTACCACATATAATCCTCACATAAGAATAATTGGTAACAATGATTTTAAAAAATGCCTAGAATCAACAGAATTGCATCAAAGGTGAAATGAGCAGTTGAGAAACAACTCCTACAGGAGAAAATAAACCATATAGTAATAAAAGTGCTGAATGATGACTTCTGTCTAAATATCTGTATTTCTATTTAACTTACTTTTCTCTCCCATGTGAACAAATGTTCATTTAGTTTTAAGTTTGTGTAAGGCTCTCTGCTAGACACAATGAAGGCTACAAAGATGAATGAAACAGATAATCTACTCCTCAAGGAGCTAGCCATCTATTAGGGAACATACGGTAAACTTGTGAGTAATGATAGCACAACGCTCTAACAGAGCATCAAAGAACACTTGGTGCATGTTCAGCAATGAGGGATTCTTTCCACCAGGAAAGTTCTGGGGGAACTTCGTGAGACCTCTCAAGCAGTTATAAGTGGATGGGAAGGCATATCAGGATGGGAAGAGGGAAACAACCAGTTTCATTCATTTGGAATGTAAGACCAGGGGATTAGGAAGTACTTAGAAACAGGATTAAAATGTGAAGTTTAGACAACTATGGTGACCTTGGGTGACTGAGCAAAGAGCTTGAACTTTACTCTCTAAGCAACACAAAATCATTTAAAATATTTCAGTTGAAAGATTGCATTCTTATGATTAGATATTAGAAAGACAATTGTCAGGAAGGGCAAAAAGGAGACACAGGAAACAGAGTGTGGGTTAGAAGGATGTTGCAGCACACTACAAGAAAGTAACAAATGTCTGAACTAGAGTATTGATGGAAGACTTGGAGATAATGGAATGAGTACTTATGAGATGCAATGGCTTTACTCGCAAGATTAACTTCTCACTGGCCATGCAGGCTGAGGTAAGCAGGAGGAATCAGAGATACCTGGAAAGATGATAGTGCAATGATAATAAGGTGGGAAGAGAGGACAATTGCAGAGACTTATTGATTTGAGTTTGAGATATTGGAAATACCCAGAGAGGAGTCAGAAAACAGCTCAGAATGTATGACTGATGTTTTGGAATTTGAGTAGGGCTAGCAATAGATTTTGGAGTAGATGCTGTCATTGATGACACTAGACTTAACTGAATTATCAAGGGAGACATAGAAAGGAGAAAAATAATATAGTAGTACCTCTTATTTATGGCTTCCTTTTCCTTGTTTTCTTACTTGCAGTCAACTGCTATTGGAAAATATTAAATGTAAGATTCCTGAAAGGAGTAGTGTATAAGTTTTAAATTGCACACTATTCCGGGCATAATAATAAAATCTCCTGCTCCATTCTGCATAGGCATGAATCACCACTTTGTCCAGTGTATCATGCTGTATACACTTCCTTCGTGGTGGTCACTTCATAACCTATCAGTTATCCGATCAACCGTCTCAACATGGCAGTGCTTGTATTCATTCAACCTTTATTTTATTTAATAATTGCCTTAGAGGGCAACAGTACTGATGCTGGATGTTTGGTTGTGCCAAAGAGAAGTCATCAAGTGCTTCCCGCAAGTGAAAAGGTGAAAGTTCTTGACTTAATAAGTAAAGAAAAAAATCAGGGGCCGGCACCGTGGCTCACTTGGTTAATCCTCCGCCTACAGCACCAGCATCCCATATAGGCTCCGGGTTCTAGTCTCGGTTGCTCCTCTTTCAGTCCAGCTCTCTGCTGTGGCCCGGGAGGGCAGTGGAGGATGGCCCAAGTGCTTGGGCTCCTGCACCTGCATGGGAGACCAGGAAGAAGCACCTGGCTCCTGGCTTTGGATTGGCGCAGCACCGGCCATAGCGGCCATTTGGGGAGTGAACCAACGGAGGAAAGACCTTTCTCTCTGTCTCTCTCTCTCACTGTCTGTAACTCTACCTGTCAAATAAATTTAAAAAAAAAAAAGAGAGAGAGAAATCATTTGCTGAGTTCACTAATATCTGCTGTAAAAATGAAACGTCTACCTGTAAATTTTGAAGAACCAAAAAGAAATTCATGCTAATTTTGCTGCCACACTTCAACCTACAAAAGTTATAGCCACAGTGGATGAAAAGTACCTTATTAATATGGAAAAGACATTATCTTTGTGGTGGAAGGAAGAAACATGTTCCAACTGGCTGTAACATGTTGTTTCATAAAGCATCGAGACCATACCAAGACTTCAATAAAGGATTTCCTGAATCCAGTGGCACCAAGCCATTTACTACAGGTAAAGGAACAGTTTGGACTGAAAAATGTAAGAATTAATATGGAGGCTGCACCTGCTGATAAAGAAGCTGCTGCCACAATTCTGGCAGAACTGAATATATTCACTGTGGAGAAAGGGCAGCATTCAGTACAGGTCTTCCATGGCAATGAAACAGGCTCTTCTGGAAGAAGATGTCTAATTGAACCTACATTCATAAATGTGCAAAGGAGGCCTCAGGGCATAAAACACAGAAAAACATCTGATTACAGTGTCCTTCCGAAAGGTTTAAGCACCTTACATATCCTAAAATTAAAGCACTTTCTTTGCTTTGTAAATGGAGATTTGTACTGTACCATTATTGAACCTTTATTTGGTACCAAATTATATTGTAAAGATAGAGGCGCAGACCCCACAATTGAAAAATGAATAATGAAGGGCTGATTTTTCGTAACAAAAATAATTTTAAGCAAAATATCCTGATTCTGGCACCTAAAATCATCATGGCTGCATGATCTAGATTACTGAAGAATCTCCTCCTTCTTTTTTTTTTTAAAGGTTTATTTATTTATTTGAAATGCAGAGTTACAGAGAGGTAGACACACACACACACACACAGAGAGAGAGAGAGAGAGAGAGAGAGGTCTTCTATCCACTGGTTCACTCCCTAGATGGCCACACAGCTGGAGATGAGCTGAGCTGATCTGAAGCCAGGGGCCAGGAGCTTCTTCTGGGTCTCCCACGTGGGTGCAGGGGATCAAGGACTTTGGCTATCCTATACTGTTTTCCTAGGCTATAGCAGAGAGCAGGATTAGAAGTGGAGCAGGTATACTTGAATTGGTGCCCATATGGGATGCTGGCACTGCAGATGGAGGTTTTACCCACTACAGCACAGAGCTGGCCCCCTACTCCTTCTGACATATCCTCAGAAAGCTAATGATAACCAGGCCGGTGCCATGGCTCACTTGGCTAATCCTCCGCCTGCGGCGCTGGCACCTCAGGTTCTAGTCCCAGTTGGCGGCGGATTCTGTCCCGGTTGCTCCTCTTCCAGGCCAGCTCTCTGCTGTGGCCCAGGAAGGCAGTGGAGGATGGCCCAAGTGCTTGGGCCCTGCACCCCATGGGAGACCAGGAGAAGCACCTGGCTGCTGGCTTCGGATTGGCACAGCGCACCAGCTGTAGCAGCCATTCATCCGTTGGGTGAACCAACAGAAGGAAGACCTTTCTCCCTGTCTCTCTCTCTCACTGTCTAACTCTGCCTGTCTAAAAAAAAAAAAAAAATAGAAAGCTAATGATAACCTAATGATAGGTCATAATATCTACCTCATCCTCCTCACTGTATCTCATTGTATCATATCACATTATCAAAAGATGAGGGTAAGTGTAGCACAATAAGGATGAGTATTGCACAATAAGATATTTTGAGAGTAGTATCACATTCATCTAACTTCTATTACAATAAACTATAATCAGTGTCATATTTTATTATTAAGTTACTACTTTTATTATTTTACTGTGCCTGTTATAAATTAATAAACCTTATCATACATATATATTATAGTAAAAACACAATATATACAGAGTTTTTTACAATTCATGGTTTTAGTTATCCACTCAGGTTTTGCAAAGTAACTCCTGCACATAAGAGAAGACCACTACTTAGCACTGTATTTAGGGAGAAAAAGGAGAAAGAGAAACCTACAAGAAAGAGGAATGATACAGAGATAAAAGGGAGAACTTAAAAGCAAATAGTCGCAGGAGAACCAGAAGAACAAGTTAAGAATCGTGCAATAACAATAAACAACAGCACAGATGGGTTCAAGATGGTGAGGACTGATTATAGATACAACCAGGTAACAACATGGATTTAACAGAATTTTCTCTTGGTTGAAGACTGCAATAATTTTTTAAAAAAATTATTAGCGAGAAGGAAAGAGAAAACTGTCATCCTCTCATCCACTGGCTCACTCACCAAATGCCAGCAAGGGGCTGGGGCAGAAATCAGGAGCTGGGAACTCAGTCCACGTTTCTCACATGGGCGGCAGGAAACCAACTACTTAAAACATCACAGCTGTCTTCCAGGTTCTGCATTAGCGGGGTCAGAAGCAGAGATAGGCATTGAACTCATGCACTATGATATGGGATGTGGGTATGTTAATACACCTGCATTTAGCCTTGCAATAAATTTAATCAGTGAAAGATTACTGCATGCCAACTGGTTTTATTTTTTCTTCCTTCAAAATTTTATTATGAAAATGTTCATGTATACAAAAATGTTGAAAAATCTCATACCTTTACCACCAAACTTCTACCATTAACATTTTACTGTGTTGCTTTATTACATGTCTAATTACTTACTCATCCTTCATCAATCCACCAAATTGTCATAGGCAATTCTAGATAAACTACAACCTTATACTAACTCTAAATATACCAGCATGCACATGATTATTGTCATTACTTGTTTGCAGTTTTACTTTCTTTTCTAGTAGAATTTACAACCAACAAAATATGTAAAGCTGAAGTGAACACTTGGCGGTTGTTGACAAAAATATATACTCATGGAACTCAATTCCCTTCCGAGACATAAAATATTATCATTATCAAAGAATCCTCTTTCCCTTCCCAGTTAATCCTTGTCTTTATCTCCTCACAGAGGCAAACACCCATCTGATTATTATTAACTTATTTTTACTGCACAAAAATAGTTTTGAATTATCTAACACATTGTGTAAATGGAATGATACAGCATTTATTCTTTTTGTGTGTGTCTTTTGAACTTGTCATACTGGTGATAGCGTTAATTAGGCTACTGTTTGCTTTATTACTTTTTTCCTTTTTATTGCTGAGTAGCACTTCATTTTGTGGAAATATCACTGTAGTTTTCCATTTTCTTATTGATAGAGAAGTAGGCCACTTTCAGTTTTTAGCTATTAAGAGTAAAGTGGCTATAAACTTTTATGTACAAGTCTTTCGATGGACATATATTTTCATATCTTTTGGATAAATACCTTGGGATGAAATTTCTGGCTTTATGATATCATGTAATTTAATTTTAGCATGTATGTCAAATAGATAAGTATTGCTCTCATTTGCCTTCAGTACATTTTGCCTTCTAGGTATTATAGCAGAAAGCATGCTTGAATCAATCTTACTTATGGTACTTCATCAAAGCTATTTCTTATTCTCTCCCAAGTCAGTCTTGCTGTTGAGTGACAGTGAAAGAACCAGATAAAGGTATCTGTGCTAATGTTAGCTAATGCATGTTACCAACCCAGACAGCATATTCCGTAAGGTGATTAAAACATACATTTTATACTTTTAATGTTATTAGTCTTTAGTTGCATGGTGTGGTAATTATAGTAATTATAGTAATACTGGTAATTATAGTACTTATCACTTAGGAAAATTTCTTTAAAATTTTATTTGAGTTACACAGGTTTTATGTATTTCATAAAAACAGCTTAAGAACATAGTGATACTCCTCACCCTACCTCCCATCCTGTCCATGTCCCAACGCTTCTTCCTTCTCCTCCTCTTATTGCCACTGTTAATTTTTACAAAGTCTATTTTCACTTTACTTAGTGATTGTTAGGTTAACCGTATACTAAGTAAAGAGTTCAACAAACAGTATAAAGAAAAAAAAACCCGCTGTACTTTAATAAGAGAGAAGGGCTGTAAACAGTCGTTGCATCTCAAAATATCAATTTCACTCCAATATGAAGTGGACTCAAGAAACTCAACAGAAACAAAATAAATAACAAAATTTAGAAATGGGTGGTATAACTAAGCAAACATTTCCCAAAAGGAGGCATACAAATGGGTGACAGGAAAATGTAAGTCAAAACCACAATGAGATATCATCTTATTCTAATTACATCAGCTGTTTTAAAAAGAGAAAAGATAATAAGTCCTAAACAGATTGTGGAAGTAAAGAAGGGAACATTTGCACATTTTTTTTTTGACAGGTAGTGTTAGACAGTGAGAAAGAGAGACAGAGAGAAACGTCTTCCTTTTCCATTGGTTCATCTCCAAATGGCCACTGCACCGATCTGAAGCCAGGAGCTAGGTGTTTCCTCCTGGTCTCCCATGCGGGTGCAGGGCCCAAGCTCGTGGGCCATCCTCCACTGCACTCCCGGGCCACAGCAGAGAGCTGGCCTGGAAGAGGGGCAACCAGGACTAGAACCCAGAGCCCATATGGGATGCTGGTGCTGCAGGCGGAGGATTAACCAAGTGAGACATGGCGCCGGCCCCTGCCTATTTTTGATAGAAAGTCAAATTAGTGTAGCTATTGTGGAAACATATTGAATTTCATCAGAAGTCTAAAACTATAACTACTATAAGATCCGGTAATGTCCAAGGGAAATGATATCAGTCTGTTGAATAGATATCTGTAGGCCCATGTTTATTGCAGCACCATTCACATCCAAGAAATGGAACCTAATTAGGTATCCATCCATTGCTGAATGGATAAAGAAAATGCTTTACATGTATAGGGTGGAATACTATTCACACAAAATGATGAAATCCTGCCATTTGCAACATGATTAGAACTGGAAGTCATTATGTTAACTGAAACAAACCATGCACAAAAAGACAAATATCACATGATCTAAGTCATATGTGGAGACTAATAAAGTTGATCTAAGATTAAGAGTATAATGATGGCTACCAGAGGCTTGTAAGAGTGGGGGAAAGGAAGGATGGGGAAAGATTAATTAATGTGTAAGTGTTATGGTTACATAGCAGAAAGAAGTCATAGTGTTCTATTGCACAATAGAGTGACTACACATAATGATAACGTACTATGTGTTTTCCTAAATAAAAAATCGCGGCCAATGCTGCAGCTCAATAGGCTAATCCTCCGCCTGTGGTGCCGTCACACAGGGTTCTAGTCCCGGTCGGGGCGCCGGATTCTGTCCCAGTCGTTCCTCTTCCAGTCCAGCTCTCTGCTGTGGCCTGGGAAGGCAGTGGAGGATGGCCCAGGTCCTTGGGCCCTGCACCCGCATGGGAGACCAGGAGGAAGCACCTGGCTCCTGGCTTCGGATCAGCACAGTGCCGCAGGGTGCCGGCCACAGCGGCCATTGTGGGGTGAACCAATGGAAAAGGAGGACCTTTCTCTCTGTCTCTCTCTCTCACTGTCTAACTCTGCCTGTCAAAAAAAAAATCGCAAAATTACAAGAAAGGATTTTGAATGTTAAAGAAATGATAAGTGTTTAAGGAGATGGATAAGTTTACCCTGACTTGACATTAGACACGTACACAGATGTTGAAACATCACATGGAGTCCGATAAAAATGTATAATTTCAATGTGTCAATTAAACATTTAAAAATTTTATTAAGAAAGAATTTATGTTTTAAAGATATTCCTCTTGATAAATGTGATACACTATAGAAGAAGATTAAAGTGAATAACTGGCTGGGGGCAATTTCAGGAGTCAAGTGAGAGACTCAGAATAAGCCAATGGAGATTTTTTTTCAAAAGGGTTTGAGAGGTATTGAAGAAGCAAAATCAAAAGGTTAAGGAGATGACCAGCAATAGCTGCTAGTTTCTGGACTATTCAATGCCTACCACATAATCAATATTCAAATAGTAGTTGTTGAGGTAGCTGTTGTTGTGCTGTTATTATCATTATCAGTATTATTTATAGAACCCCCAATAAATGATCTGTGAGAAAATTAGGCACAGAGGAAAGAGAAAGGCTTTTTTTTAGCTTTTATTTAATGAATATAAATTTCCAAAGTACAGCTTATGGATTACAATGGCTTCCCCCCCATAACGTCCCTTTCCCACTCCCTCTCCCCTTCCATTCACATCAAGATTCATTTTCAATTCTCTATATATACAGAAGATCAGTTTAGCATACATTGAGTAAAGATTTCAACAGTTTGCACCCACATAGAAACACAAAGTGAAATATACTGTTTGAGTACTAGTTATAGCATTAAATCTTAATGTAAAACACACTAAGGACAGAGATCCTACATGAGGAGTAAGTGCACAGTGACTCCTATTGTTGACTTAACAAATTGACACTCTTGTTTATGGCATCAGTAATCACCCTAGGCTCTTGTCATGAGCAGCCAAGGCTATGGAAGCCCCCTGAGTTCACCGATTCTGATCATATTTAGACAAGGCCATGGTTAAAGTGGAAGTTCTCTCCTCCCTTCAGAGAAAGGTACTTCCTTCTTTGATGACCCGTTCTTTCCACTGGGATCTCACCCACGGAGATCTTTCATTTAGGTGTTTTTTTGTTTTTTTTTTTTTTTTTTTTCAGAGTGTCTTGGCTTTCCATGCCTGAAATACTCTCATGGGCTTTTCAGCCAGATCCGCCTGCCTTAAGGGCTTATTCTGAGGCCAGAGTGCTGTTTAGGACATCTGCCATTCTATGGGTCTGCTGTGTATCTCACTTCCCATGTTGGAACGTTGTCTCCCTTTTTGATTCTATCAGCTAGTATTTGCAGACACTATTCTTTTTTATGTGATCCCTTTGGTTCTTAGTCCTATCATTATGATCAATTGTGAACAGAAATTGATCACTGGGACTAGTGAGATGGCATTGGTACATGCCACCTTGATGGGATTGAATTGGAATCCCCTGGTATGTTTCTAGCTCTACCGTTTGAGGTAAGTCAGCTTGAGCATGTCCTGAATTGCACATCTCTTCCCTCTCTTATTCCCACTCTTATATTTAACAGTGATCACTTTTCAGTTAAGTTTCAACACTTAAGAAGAATTGTGTATTGATTACAGTATTCAACCAAAAGTATTAAGTAGAACAAACAAACAAACAAAATACTAAGAGGGATAACATATTATGTTGTTCATCAACAGTCAGGGCAAGGGCTGTTCAAGTCACCTTTTCTCATAGTGGTCATTTCACTTTAACAGGTTTTTTTTTTTTTTTTGGTGCTCAGTTGTCACCAATCAGGGAGAACATATGGTATTTGTCCCTTTGGGATTGGCTTATTTCACTCAGCATAATGTTTTCCAAATTCCTAACAGGGATCACTTTTCAGTTAAAATTTAAACACCTAAGAATAATTGTGTTAATTACAGAGTTCAACCAATGGTACTAGAACAAAAAAAATGCTAAAATGGATAAAGTATTACATTGTACATCAATAGTCAGTACAAAAGCTGATCAAGTCACTGTTTCTCACAGTGTCTATTTCACTTCAACAGATTTCTCCTTTGGTGCTCAGTTAGTTGTCGCCGATCAGGGAGAACATATGATATTTGTCCCTTTGGGACTGGCTTAATTCACTCAGCATGATGTTTTCCAAATTCCTCCATCTTGTTGTAAATGACCGGGTTTCAGAAATATCACATCAAAATCCTGGTTTTGCTGATAACTAGCTAAGTTTAAATTTAAAAAAATTGAAATTAGTTTTAAAAAGAGTCCAAGCTCACAAAGAATTGGCTGGTAGTTCACTGTCCAAGGAAAACTATAAACTCTGCTCTGTGCTACCAGCTATAGATATCTGCAGATTTCCAACCCAAGCAGGAAGCCAATAACAATTATAAAGCAGGTTCTCCCGTGCTTGTTTTCCCGAGGATCCTGCTTCTCATTACAATTCTGTCCCTATCCTCTGGGTACCCAGTGTTTATGTTAATATCTCCAAGTGCTTCATCCCAGGCAAAGCTAGCCAATGATGAAGTGCAACCTGCCTGCAGTGTTGCTCCTTTCTGGCATTCATAGAACATTCACTAGTCCTTAAAATCAAAACTGAATGAGATGGAAATATACACCATGGTGTGGCCAACTGCATAGATGCCCCACTGGTGTTGTTTGTGAGCGAGACTCAAGGAGAGCACTGGGTATCTGAAGAACAGAAGAGGCTTGCCTCACGGGGCACTTTGGGCTGCTGAGATAGCTGCAAGATAGATCCCTGGCTCAAAGCCTTTTGGAGAAGTAAATTATTTTAGACAAGAACAAGTGAGGAGAGATCTTCATGAATTTGTAGCTTCTTGAAAAAACAAAGTCTAGATCCAAATGGAAAATCAAGAACAGAAGCTTTAAAATATGAGAAATATTGATTCTCTCTCTCTCTCTCTCTCACACACACACAGACACACACACATACACAAAGTATTATAAATTGAATGCAAAAATTTCTTACAAGAGAAATATTTTAAGTCAATACATATACTTTAAGAGAGGTAGAATCAGCGAATTGAAGCAAATAAGCAGAGAGATATCAGGAAAAAGAGGGAGGGAAAGGAAGATAGAAAGGGGATGGGATGAAAGAATGAGGAGGAACAGGGTGGTGGGGAGTAGGGAGAAAGTTGAAAACATGGAGCCAAATGTATGAGGGAATACAGTGCGTTGTACATAATAATTGCTTAAGGATTTTTATTCAGAGTTAAAGCCATTGATTGGAAAGTTAGGCAATTACAGAATGATTATTATCTCAAGGAATTAATTTCTTGTTTTTTCTCTTGTACTGTGTGTGTAAAATGAAAATAGCCTTACTTTTTCTAATTATGCATCTATAAAAATATACTACTATACATTTAGAAAGTATAATTAAGAACATAAAATAATCTGTAATCCTATGTAAACAAAACTGTGATTAGAATTTTATTATGTAGTCTTCTTTATTTCAATTCCTAAGTGCGCAGATATATAAATGAATATTTTATTCTACAAAGTCATTGAAATTCATGATTTCCTTTTCGTCACTCAATAAGTTGTCAAAATCATTCTCCAAGTTGCTAACATTCATGACTGACTATGTAGTATTCTTTAATACAGACAGATATCATTTATTTAATAAATCCTCTATTCACAAACATTGGGTGACTGAGTTTCTAATTACTATCACTGGCATTTTGATGAGTATCCTTATACATACATCCTTGTATGAGTGTCTAATTGTTTCCTTAAGACAAACTCTGAGGTAGAATTGCAAGGCAGAACAGTAGACACTTTTTCAAAGGTTGTTTTTAGCACAAATTGCTCAGAGGTCTTCCAGAACTTTCCTAACATATCTCACGGACACTGTGCAAGAATGTTTGAAACCCCTCGCTTTGTTGACTTGAAGTACAAATCTTCCTTCTAAATTGTTTGATGGTGTTGTGGAAATGCATATTCAAATATCCCATTTCTCACATGCTCAAGCTGACTTGCCCCAAATGGTAGAGTTAGAAACATACCAGGGGATTCCAATTCAATCCCATCAAGGTGGCATGTACCAATGCCATCTCACTAGTCCAAGTGATCAATTTCAGTTCACAATTGATCATAATGAAAGGACTAAGAGTCAAAGGGAGCACATAAACAAGTCTAGTACCTGCTATACTAACCGATAGAATAAATAAAGGGGAGAGTGATCCAACATGGGAAGCGAGATACTCAGCAGACTCATAGAATGGCGGATGTCCTAAACAGCACTCTGGCCTCAGAATCAGCCCTTAAGGCATTCGGATCCGGCTGAAAAGCCCATGAGAGTATTTCAGGCATGGAAAGCCAAGACACTCTGGAAAAAAAAAAAAAAAACCCTAAATGAAATATCTCTGTGAATGAGATCCCAGTGGAAAGAACAGGTCTTCAAAGAAGGAGGTACCTTTCTCTGAAGGGAGGAGAGAACCTCCACTTTGACTACGACCTTGTCTAAACAAGATAAGAGTCGGTGAACTCAAAAGGCTTCCATAGCCTTGGAAACTCATGACTGGAGCATAGGGAGATTACTGATGCCATAAACAGGAGTGTCAATTTGTAAAGTCAACAACAGGAGTCACTGTGCACTTACTCCTCATGTAGGATATCTGTCCTTAATGTGCTGTACATTGAGACTTAATGCTATAACGAGTACTCAAACAGTATATTTCACTTTGTGTTTCTATGTGGGTGCAAACTGTTGAAATCTTTACTTAATGTATGCTAAACTGATCTTCTTTAAAAAAAAAAAAAGAAATTATCAGTTCCCAACTTGACTCTCACTGGGATTAAACATGACAATAGGTCTGATATGATTTCATCATTATTTAAAAAATCATGGATTATTTTTCACTTTATGTTTCTGTGTGGGACAAACTGATCTTCTGTATATAAAGAGAATCTAAAATGAATCTTGATGTGAATGGAAAGGGAGAAGGAGTGGGAAAGGGGAGGGTTGCGGGTGGGAGGGACGTTATGGGGGGGAAGCCATTGTAATCCATAAGCGGTACTTCATATTCATTAAATAAAAGTTAAAAAAAAAACAAATATCCCATTTCTCATCCTACATTGCCTCATGAATACATCATTTGTCTAGTAAGTATCTGAACAATTCTGGGGGAAACTCCTACTGGTAGGAAATTAAACTTGATTTGGGTTTAGGGTTGTTCCAGAGAACAGAGAAAACTGAAAAGCAACAGGTCAAAATTCTATATGTTTCATGCCCTGATGATTGTCTGTTGCATTACCTCTGATTAAAAAAAGTGAATTAATCAAATCTCTGGAGATGCTTAGCAAACATGTATAAGACACAGCATAAGCAATCTAGGAAGTCACAGCTTTTCTCCTCATGTGAGTCAAAGTTGTTTCTTTTTTACTTAGTGTGCTTTTTAAAAAAGAATAATTGTGAAGGCATTGACTCTTCACCCTCTGAAAATAAGTTTGAGAAGTATGGAAAACTTTTCTTTTTCAAACTCTGTTTTTAGATTTGAACAAACAGGTATTATTAATTTCAGACATAAAAACTACAGATTCTAGTGGTTTATTATAGGTATAATCTGCATTAAGGGAAAGCAGTAATATTTCTTCTTGTGTTTTAGCAGAAATTTAAACTGTATATTTACAACACTTAGTCACTTCCTTTAATAAATAGAATAGTGTAAGCCTCCATGTAAAGGGCCCAGATGCCTAATTAGAACTTCTGGAACTCAGCTGCACTGAGTTAATAAGTATTCATGGCAAGTATCAGCCAGAGTAGTCCATTCCTCAACAACGAGGAAAAGTGCTTGTCCTGTCATGAAATCAGCTGTCAAAGGGTCTTGGTCAACTTATAAATAAGATCATTATATTTTCATGTTCTTATTAATCTATACTGTGGTTGGAAATCTTACCATGCCAAAATTTCTCAATTTTTTGTTGCCTCCCCTTAATCTCCTTGGAATACACACACAAACACACACACACACACATAAACTAAGTTTATATGATTGCATTCAGCCAATTAAATGTTATATATTGTTGGAGTTTGTGTATTTTTGTTTGCTTTTTTAAGAATAGAAAATATTGACTATCTGAGTTTGTTGAGTGGGAGTTCTATGTATGTGTACGTGTATGTATTTACTCACTTTAAAAGAAAACATTAATTTCCCTATTTTAAAGGTTTTGTGGTATATTAGTGAGCCAAAATGCACCAGACTTCAGAAATGCCAATTATTCCCTTGGTTGCTCTTTCTGCAGCTGAAACCTTTTTCTTGAAGAAGCATAGAGTTGTAAATACATGTTTTTAACTTCTACTTAAGTTCCTGATGAAATGTACACAATTTCATGATATTCAGTAAATCACTAGAGTTCTGAACCTTAGCTGTTTGAAGTTAAATTATAAAGTCTGTGTTTCCACGAGTCTATGCTTATTTTCAAGGAGTTGAGAGATTGATACATTTGTATTTTGTAAGAAAAGGCAATTAAGCCCCTATAGATAATTGAAGTAACTTAAATATAAAAGTTAATGTCTATTTCAAAGTTCTAACATGAAATTAATCACCATAGAGTACACAGAGAGCATAAACACTTGATGAGTAACAAGCATCACCCATTACTTTGTGCTGCCTGGATTCAAATCCCAGTTCTGCCAAGACCTGGCTGCTGAAATTTCTCTATCTCAGTTTCCCCAGTATAAAATAAGGATAATAATAGGACCTACACCTAGGATTGTTCTGAAGTCACACAAATGCTTAGAATTGTGTCAAGCATACAGAAGGTTCTCACTATTGTTCATTTTAATTTTTAGTTATTAGTACTCCAAATAATAGCATCCTGCCTGGATTTTTACTAGTGGGTTACATTTGCTTATACATATACACATGTATACATTATGTAACACATATATGTTATGTAATAGTAGTGGAACATACATGTGTGTGTATGCATATATATTACATGTTATAATAGTGAAGTGACATATATTTGTGTAGCTTTATTATATATGTATTATATATGCTATGTACTAATAGTAGTGGAACATATATATGTGTGTATGTGTATAAATATGTATATGAGAATAAAATTAAGGTCTTATTTTTTTTTTGGTAGCTCTCTCCCTTTCTAACTTTGAATAATAAGAACAAAAGCATCCTATGTAAGGATGATTTAGTGAATTAATTTGTAAATTCAAGTGGCATGAATGATGATTAAATAGATCATTGACAGAAATGAAGAGAAAACAAAATTTTTTTTTCTTATTTCATGTCAAGGAATCAAAAGGGGGGAGTTAGATATATTCTATCATTTATTTACATCCTATAATGGAAATTACTCATCAGCCACATATGTCTTCTTGGAAACAAGCTGTTTTTGAAAAGAATATTAATACTTATCATGTGTGCATTATATATGAAAAATGGGTAGGACCCCAAACAAAATAAAGACAATACCACCCAAAACCAGTGGTGACTGGTGAGCTGCTCTGTTGATTCCAAAGTCATTTGTAACACAACACCGCCACCTGTTGGATAGAAGAAGCAAGTTGTTACAAATTTTGTTTGTTGCCCAATAACCTATTCAGCAATTTGATTTTAAGTATTTTGGAGACCAAAGAGAGAATCTCATTTTTGTTTTGTAGGTCTCTCCCTAACTTTTTAAAGCAAGTATTAAATGCAAATGTTGCATTGCAGCATGCAAATGATATGCACAGTGTTGATATGCACATTTTTTTGTGCAAATCCTTCAGAAGATTGTGTGTTTTGTATTGACATTGGCTTTGCTCTACTTCTCCTTCTGACTGAAAGCAAAAATACCAGTCTCACACTGTCACTTACCTAAGAGGTGACTTTTTGTTTATTTTTTATTGACACATAACAATTGTATGCATTTATGAAGCATGATATGGTGTTTTGGTATAGGCATGTGTTGTGAAATGACCCAATCAGGGTAGATTGCGTATCTATCACCTCAGACATTTATCCTTTCTTTCTAGTAGAACATCCACTCTCCTCTGTTTGAGACGAGTGTTTAGCCTAGTTGTGAACTCGCTGGTAAGAACGGCTGTGTTTCATAATGGAGTACATGGGTTTGTACCTGGCTCTGGTTCCTGACTTCCTTTTAGTGCAGACCCTGGAAGGCAGCATTGAGGGCTCAAATCAGGGGAGATCCGGATTGCATTCCAGCCTCCTGGTTTTGCCCCAGCCCGGCCTCAGCTGATCATTGTGGGACTTTGAAGAGTGAATAAGAAGTGGGAGTTCTCTCTTTGCCTTTCTCTGCATCTGAATTTCCCTGTCTCACAAATGAATAAATAATTTTTAAAAATCCCTTTTTCTTGTTATTTTGTAATATGCACTACGATATAGCAGAGGAGCTGGTTCTTCCATCTAACTGTGACTCTGTACCCTCTAATCAACCTCTCCCTACTCCCTCCCTTTCCTTCTGGCAGCCACAATTCTACTCTCTGCCTCTGTGAACTTCGTGTTTTCATACTCCACACATAAGCAAAGTCAGGAGATGTTTGTTTCTCAAAGAGCAGATTATACTTGTAATAAATCCCTGTTTGTGTGGCTTTTGCAGCTTTGCACATCCCTCTTATTGTCGTTGCTGCCTAGTCACAACTCCCTGACACACTGTCAGGAAAGAAAGATCAGCCTGCTACTATGACGATGAGATGATGTATGGATCGTAGACTCTGACCTGGGAAGTAAAAATGATTTCTTTATTTAGAAAAGAGTGTCTTCAGAGCTGGAAGTCTGGTGCACAGGATGGCACCTTACCACTACCTAACACATTTCTGTAAAAAGGAAGCACTCAAAGCTGATTTCTTTTTCCATTGCTAGCAAGCTAAAGATGGAGCTAACTTTGGCTGGGTTTCAGGCAGCAGAGAAAAATCTGGAATTGTTTGCTGGCAATGCCACATTTATTGACAGCTCAAATGGGTATAGCAGGTAGGCAATAACACTCAAATTATCAAGGAACAAAAAGGGTTTAAAAGAAACAGACACCTTGGCCGGCGCTGCGGCTCACTAGGCTAATCCTCCGCCTAGCGGCGCTGGCACACCGGGTTCTAGTCCTGGTCAGGGCGCCGGATTCTGTCCCGGTTGCCCCTCTTCCAGGCCAGCCCTCTGCTGTGGCCAGGGAGTGCAGTGGAGGATGGCCCAGGTGCTTGGGCCCTGCACCCCATGGGAGACCAGGAAAAGCACCTGGCTCCTGGCTCCTGCCATCGGATCAGCGCGGTGCGCCGGCCGCGGCGCACTGGCCACGGCGGCCATTGGAGGGTGAACCAACGGCAAAAGGAAGACCTTTCTCTCTGTCTCTCTCTCTCACTGTCCACTCTGCCTGTCAAAAAAAAAAAAAAAAAAAAAAAGAAAGAAAGAAAGAAAAAAGAAACAGACACCTCAAAAAAAAAAAAAAAAAAAAAAAAACAGAAGAAATATGAAGGAAGCAAGCATCTCTTGTTTTACCAAGGAGAGATATTTTTCCTAGGACTTCTTTGGATTTCTTTCCGGGTTACAAATATCATCCTACCAGATAAACACACACACACACACAAACACAAACACACAGATTCAGAATAGCAGATGCCAGTGTGTGTATATATAAAAGCAATTAAAATATAAGGTAATGGGCATTGTGAGTGGCAAGAGAGATTTGGGAGCTAATAGGTCATCAAAGTCCAATAGAAATAAACAGGGAAGGCTGGTATGAGGATGCTCACACTGGAAAGGTAAGGACAAGGAAAATCTGGGATCTGATCAGAAATAGAGAGTCGGAATGTGGAAGTCGTTAGTAGTACTCAATTTTTTCCTACTTTCCATTCTTCCAGGTATGTGATACAATTGCATATCCGTGCCTTGTTTGAAATTAGGCATGACTTTATGACTTATATGAGTAAATGCAAGGGGAAACAGCATGCATTACTTTTGGGCAGAATCTTTTTTTTTTTTTTTTTTGACAGGCAGAGTGGACAGTGAGAGAGAGACAGAGAGAAAGGTCTTCCTTTGCCGTTGGTTCACCCTCCAATGGCCGCCACAGCCGGCGCGCTGCGGCCAGCGCACCGCGCCTATCCGAAGGCAGGAGCCAGGTGCTTCTCCTGGTCTCCCATGGGGTGCAGGGCCCAAGCACTTGGGCCATCCTCCACTGCACTCCCTGGCCACAGCAGAGAGCTGGCCTGGAAGAGGGGCAACCGGGACAGAATCCGGCGCCCCGACCAGGACTAGAACCCGGTGTGCCTGTGCTGCAAGGCGGAGGATTAACCTAGTGAGCCACGGCGCCAGCTATGGGCAGAATCTTTTAAAGCAGCACAGGAGGCTAGCATTTGGCCTAGTGGTTAAGATGTAGATTGGGTTACTCATCCCATGTGTGCAGAGCCTGAGTTCAAGTCCTGGCTGCATTCCCAGCAAAAGCTCTGGGAAAGTAGCAGTTCCAGTACTTGGGCTACTGCTACCTACATGGGAGAGCGAGATAGAGTTCCTATCTTCTGGTTTTGGCCTGGCCCAGTCCTGATTTTGTGGACATTTAAGGGAGTGAACCACTTTCTCTCTCTTTCTCTCCCCCCCTTTCTAAAAAATAAAAAAATAAATAGATGTTTTTAAAAGTTGAGGAATTTGCCCTCTATCCTATTCCTGCATCAGCAATGTGGATTCAAATGTTGAGATGCAGCTTGTCTCAGATTAGTCTTTGGATGGCCAACATGATCAGATATATATATGGGATACACACTTTTTATTGTGGTAAGCCAAGGTTTTTTTTTTCTTACTAAAGCATAGTCCACCATGTCCTGAGTAACACACAATGTTCCCATGGGATTATATAAAATAAATGGCTAATAAAAGCAAAAATGGGAAGATAAGTCACAAAGAACCTAACAATATAAATTATTAGTTTTGGAGAAAGTAGGGAAAAGGGTTTAATTATTGAGTGATAGAAAATGTTTCACCTGTAATATGCAAAATACTTGTGTGTGTAAAAATATGTGTGTGTTTATGATTTAGACAGGTGTTTCTAGATCTTAGTCATCTTACATTGAATGTATTATCTCTGTATTTCACCCACTCCAACAGCAGTAGTAGCATCAACAAAACAGGCTGACTTCCTAGCTACCTCTTTTCTCTCTGTATTATAAATATTCTTTGTCATTCATGGAATAGGAATTAGCACCCACTCAATTCACCACTTCTACCTTGGTCTACATGGAAGCTCTTTATAGAGTAGCCAGAACAATTTTATTTAACCACAGTTGACCATGCCACTCTACTCCATGCCTTCTCTTGGAGTCACTTCCAAGGTCCTATAGGATCTGGCCCTCAGCCACCTGTGACTGCGTTTTCTCTCCCTCTCTCCTTAGCTTCTTCCTCAGATGTGTCCGGCACTCTCATGCCTGAGGGCCTTTGTAGTTACTATTCTCTGTGCAAATCTTTTCTTTCCTTAGGCACCGGTGTTGTCTGCTCCCTTACTTTCGGGGGTCAATGATCACTTCCTACACGTGGCTCTCCCTATCCTGCTCACCTGCTCTATTTTTTGCTATAGTATCAAGATGATGCCATTTGCTTGTGTATCCACCAGTAACCTGATGTCCTTGCTAGAATTTAAGCTCCATGAAGGCAATTCTTGTGTCTGTTTTGTTTTCTGTGTGAGTCCATCACCCAGAAGAGGACCTAAGATGTAGTCATTATTCAAAAACAAATTTAGATTATTCTCTCAGTGTGGAACTTCTCTGTTCCATAGTGCAGCTTATAATTCCCCTCCTGCATCTCTCAATTCATCATTTAATGTTCAGCATGCCGTCTGGGGTCAGGCCCAAGGTCATAGCCTGCTGTCAGATGGCCAACGCAGGACAGAAATGCAAGAGAGCTTACTGCTGAGGTTTGCAAGGGACAGCCATGGCAAAATCGGCACTGCCCTGGGAACAAAGAAACAGATATTTTGTTTTTAAGAATATGAGATTCTGTTCTTATATTATTGATGCTAAAATGTTTTTCAATTTTGAAATGATGATAGAGCTTGGCTACAAGTTTTCATTTTGTTGCTTTTTTATTTTCATTTTTATGGTCTTGACTTGGTAGGGTAGGAAGCTAAGAATCTTCAATAATTCCCAATTTTAAGATATCCTATTTTATAATATATGAAAATGAAGCCAAGAGAGGTTTTGTTTCATAGATCTACATTTTAGCAGAACTAAAATTCAAACTCATGACCCCCTCACATGCAGCAAGATCTTCCACCTCTTCACAAATTCCTTACTCTGAGAAGCCCTTTGGGACTAATCTCCTCACCCACCAGAGAGTGCTTTTTCTTCTGATATTAGCTCTCTAGACCATTTAGCACGCTGGGGCTCTGCTAGAGAACAAAGGCTTGTCTTTATCATTTTTCTGTCCTTACCTTTTCTGAAAACAAAAAAAGAGTCAAGATAAAATATTTCCATTTATTATCATGCCCCTAAGGATGAGTGTTACTTCCTTGAGTCAGAGTTGAGAGCAAGCACTTTTTACTGGTAAATGCACCAGAGAGGAGATTTTATTTTCTGTATCTAGAAATTTTACTAATTTACCTAAGTACTTCTTTGCTGTTTAAAGAAACAATTACATAGAAGTCATAAAATAAAATATAAAAGTCCCAGTACCCATTTTTTCCCCAGAGAAAACCATGATTATCAGTTTTGAACATATCTTTCTAGATTGTTTGCCATGCATTTACATACAGAAGTAAGTAGTGTTCTAGAAAGGGCAGATGAAAAATCTTGCACCTTAGTGAAAGAAAAGCCTAATAAATTTTCCTGTGTTTAAATATAAGGAGAGACAAATATATATCACTATGCTAACACGGGTTAATCTAAGTGGTAGAACTAGAAATGTTCTTGAATTTTTCTACCTATAAAAATGGTGTTACCATTGAACTGCCACAGACAGCAAGCACCGGTTGCATGGAATGTTTAGGGGAATCAAAGTATTTAAGAATTTAAGAAATTCCATTTTAATAAGGTAGAGAGAGTATTGGTTTTGAAAACAAATCGAGAGGATTGAATTATCTTTTGAAAACAAGTTAGGATAGGTTAGAAGGTGAGTTAAAAGGACCTGCTGTATGTAGTAAATTCTTTGCTGCAATATTATTTGGTGCTCTGTTGGATGCTGTTCTGCACACTTTTCAAGTACTGTGTGCAAGTACGTATGTGTGTGCATGTGTGTGTTTTGCAAATATCTAACTAAACTCTAAACTTTATTGTAGGCCAGAACCTTGTCTCCATATATTTATTATCCTCCTAACCCAAGGGCCTTTCCAGTATTTATCACTAGGTAAACATTGAGCGTCTGTTATGTTGACTTTTGCTTTTATTTATTCTTTTCCTTAAAGATTGCTTGAGCTAAATATTTCTCAAGCTGCGAAGAAATCTTTCCCCCATCCCCAGTACTATATTGGCTTGAGAGCATTCTTCAGTTATGTTTCTTCCTGTCTTGGCATCTGCCCTATAAATAGAGAATGCCAAGTCTTTGCCAGATTACAATCAGCCAGAGCTGGTCATCACAGCTGGCAAAGAGACTGGAATATACTCCCTTTATATAGATCACAGTTCTTAAAGAAAGTTCAAATTCTCATGAGCCTAACAGTTGTCTCTAGCATGTTCCCACAATGTGAGATGTCTTTACTTCTACATATGGGACATCTGGGACACCATCATAAAGTATGCATCATCATCACCATTGATGAACTCAAAAAAATCATTGAATTCCAGGATTAAAAGGGACTTGAAGGGTCGGTGCTGTGGCTCAGCACATTAAGCTCTTGTCCGTAGCATCGGCATCCTATATGGGTGCCAGTTCAAGTCCCGGCTGTTCTGCTTCTGATCCAGCTCTCTACTATGGCCTGGGAAAGCAGTGGAAGATGGCTCAAGTCCTTGGGCCCCTGAACACATTTGGGAGACTTGCATGAAGCTCCTGGATCTTGGCTTTGGCCTTTCCCAGCCCTAGCTGTTGTGGCAAATTGGAAAGTGAACCGGAGGATGAAAGACCTCTCTCTCTCTCTCCTTCCCTCTCTCTCTGTCTCTCTGTCTCTGTCTCTCTCTCTGTAATTCTTTCAAATAAAATAAATAGATATTTTATAAAAACAACAAAAAAGGGACTCAGATATCCATGATTTGATGGCTTTACAACTGAATTCTACAAAATGTTTAAAGGTGAGGGACTAATTTCTAATACTTATCAAACTATTTCAAAATGTTAGGAAGTATGGAACTCGGCTAAACTTTTTTTTTGAGGCCAGCATTACTCTGATATTAAAATCATATGACACAGCACAAAGAGAAAACTACAGACTAATATCACTGATGCACATAGATGCAAAAATTCTCAACAAAATTCTAGAAAAGTTAGTCCAACATCACGTAACAAAGAGCACATGTCATGACCAAGTGGGATTTTTCTCAGGGACACAAAGGATATTTTGATATTCATAAATCAATAAATGTAATAAATCACATCAACAGAATGAAGAGAAAAAAAGCCACATGATCATCTCAATAGATGCAGAAAAAGAGTGGGAATAAGAGAAGGAGGAGATGTACAGTTCGGCACATGCTCACTCGGACTTATCACTAATGGTAGAGCTAGAAATGTGCCAGGGGATTCCAAATCAATCCCATCAAGATGGCATGTACCAATGCCATCTTGCTAGTCAAAGTGATCAGTTTAAGTCCATAATTGATCATAAGGATAGGATTAAGTGTCAGAGGGATCACATAAACAAGCCTAGTGTCTGCTAATAATAATTGATATAATTAAAAAGGGGAGAATGATCCAACACGGGAAGCAGGATACACACACAGCAGATATATGTCCTAAACAGCACTCTGGCCTCAGAATCAGATCATTCATATCTGGCTAAAAAGCCCATGAGAGTTTTCAGGCATGGAAAGCCAAAACACTGTGGCAAAACAAAACAAAATGACCTAAATAAAAGATCTCTGTGAGTGAGATCCCAGCAGAAAGAATGGGCCATCAAAGAAGGAGGTACCTTTCCCTGAAGAGAGGAGAGAACTTCCACTTTGACTATGGCCTTGTCTAAACAAGATTGGAGTTGGCGAACTCAAGGGGCTTCCATAGCCTTGGCAGCTCATGACAAAGCCTTGGGTGATTACTGAAGTCATAAACAAGAGTGTCAATTGTTAAATCAACAATGGGAGTCATTGTGTACTTCCTCCCCATGTAGGATCTCTGTCCTTAATGTGTTGTACTATGCAAATTAACGGTAAAACTACTACTCAAACAGTACTTTATTCTTTGTGTATCTGTGTGAGTGCAAACTGTTGAAATCTTTACTTAGTATATACTAAGTTAATCTTCTGTATATAAAGATAATTGAAAATGAATCTTGATGAAGAGTGGGATGTGAGAGAGAGTTGGAGGTGGGATGGTTGCAGGTGGGAGGGAGGTTATCGGGGGAAAAACCACTATAATCCAAAAGTTGTACTTTTGAAATTTATATTTATTAAATAAAAGCCGCAGCTCACTTGGCTAATCTTCTGCCTGCGGCACCAGCACCCTAGGTTCTAGTCCTAGTCAGGGCGCCAGATTCTGTCCCGGTTGCTCCTCTTCCAGTCCAGCTCTCTGCTGTGGCCCCGGAGTGCAGGGGAGGATGGCTCAAGTGCTTGGGCCCTGCACCCGCGTGGAAGACCAGGAGGAGCACCTGGCTCCTGGCTTCAGATCGGCGCAGTGCGCTGGCCGTGGTGGCCATTTGAGGGGTGAACCAACGGAAGGAAGACCTTTCTCTCTGTCTCTCTCTCTCACTGTCTAACTCTGCCTGTCAAAAAAATAAATAAATAAAAAAAGAATCAACAAAGTTTTATGATAAAAACTCTCAACAAATTAGGTAAAGAATGAACATACCTAAAAATTACAAAGGCTATATATGATAAATCCACAGCCAATATTACACTTGAAAGAGAAAAGCTGAAAGTGTTTCCTCTCAGATCTGGAATTAGACAAAGTTGCCCACTTTCACAGTCCAGTTCAATACAGTATTGGAAGTATTAGTAATTAATGGCAATTAAGGAAGAGAAAAATAAAGGGGCATCAAAATTGGAAATAAGGAAGTCAAAAATATCTATGTTTGTAGATAATGTAATTCTGTACATAGAAAACCCTAAAAACTCCAGTAGAAACTGCTATAACTGATGAAACAATTCATCACAGTCACAAGATACGAAAACAACATACAAAAAGTTGTAGCATTTTTTACATCAATAATGATTTGGCAGAAAGAGAAATCAAATCATACAATAGCTGTAAAAAATTAAACATTTTGGAATAAAGTTAACTAAAGCAATTGAAGATCTTTACAATGAAAATTATAAAACACTGATGAAAGGAATCATGAAGGACACAAGAAAATGGAAAACTATTCCTGTTATGGATATCAACATTATTAAAATGTCAGTACTGGGGCCGGCACCATGGCACACTAGGTTAATCCTCCTCCTGTGGTGCTGGCATCTGATATGGGCACCGGTTCTAGTCCCGGTTGCTCCTCTTCCAGTCCAGCTCTCTGCTATGGACTGGGAAAGCAGTAGAAGATGGCCCAAGTGCTTGGGCCCCTGCACCCACATGGGAGACCGGGAGGAAGCAGCCTGGCTCCTGGCTTCAGATCGGCTCAGCTCCCGCCTTGCTGGAGAGTGAACCAACAGAAGGAAGACCTTTCTCTCTGTCTCTTTCTCTCACTGTCTGTAACTCTACCTCTCAAATAAATAAATAAAATCTTTAACAAAAAATAAAATATCAGTACTATCTAAAGCAATATATGGATCCAAAGCAATCTATCAAATAATTTTGAAATTCTTATGAACTACAGAAGAATCAGAGTAGTCAAAGTGATGCTGAGTAAAAATAATAAAGTAAAGCTAGAGGCATCACAACAGCTGATTTCAAAGTACAATACAAAGCAATAGTAGTGAAAGCACCACAATGTTGTTGTAGAAACTGACACATAGATCAGTGGAACAGAATAGAGAACTCAGAAATCAAAACACATAGAAATAGCCAACTTCTTTTTGACAAGCATACCAAGAACATAAATTGGAGAACACATATTATTTTCAATAAATGGTGTTGTCATGTCTGGATGCACATATGTATAAGAGTGAAGTTAGATTACCACTTCTTATCAAATACAAAAATAGATTCAAGATGAATCAAAGACCTAATTGTAAGATCTGAAACTATGAAATTGCTAGAAAAGAGAAGATAAGGGAAACACTTCAAGACATTGATATAGGCAATGATTTTTTTTTTTTTTGGATAAGGCACAAAAGCAAAGACAACAAAAAAGTAGACAAATGAGATTCTGTACAGCAAAGGAAACAAACAACAGAGTGAAGAGGGAGCCAATATAATAGAAAAAATATTTGCAAGCTACTTATAGGGCAAATGATTAATATCAATAATATGTTAGGAACTGAAGGAAGTCAGCATCATCAACAAAGAAACACAACCAATACTGTTAAAAAATGGGCAAATGAGCTGATAGAGTTCTTAAAAAAGGAATAAAAGTGCCCAACAAATTTATGAAAAAATGCTCAATATCATTAACCAAAATTAGGGAAATGCAAATCAAAACCACAATAAGGTACCACCTTATCCCTGATAGAATTATTATTTAAAAAAAGCAGAAAATACAAAATACTGATAAGCAGATAGAGAAAGGGGAACTCTTATACACTTTTGGTGGGAATGTAAACTCAGACAGCCACTATGGAAAAGAGCATGGATATTTCTTAAAAGACTAGAAATAAAACTTTGATATGATTTCAGCAATCCCACTATGGGATTCATGGCCAAAAGACATGAAATCCTTGTATCAAAGAGATACCTTGTTCCACCATCCTTATTACAAAATTATTCACAATAACCAAGAGATGGAATCAACCATAGTGAATAAAATTTTTTAAAAGGGTCTGTAATGTTGTCTTAACCTAGCAGTCATGTTTTGTATAGTTAAATAACTGAAGACTGCCCATAATTTATGTAATATAATCAATGTTAGGAAGTTTTCTTTTCATACATTTTAGGATCTGAAATCACCCTTTCTGAAATGTGAACCTGTTCTTTTCAAATAAACAAATATTTGAAAATTGAGTTACTTATGTGCCAAGTACAGTGCTATGTACTGAGGTTAGACACATAGGTGTCCTTACTCTGGAAGCCAGTTACACTTGGATTTCTCTGTCACTTGTATCAAAACCATGCTAAATGTCTGCTTGGTCTACAGCCTTATTTGGTCTACATCTTATTTTTTGGAACAACTGCTATCATTATCTTAATAAGGGAAATAAGTGACTTTGGTATGCCTTATTTTTGTGAATAAATTATGATTTCCTTTGCTTAAAGTCGTATTTTCCTGCAGAAATATTCTTGATTTCCTTAGAGTATGAACAACAGTTGGAAACAATTCAGCTCCACAAATATTGATTACATGTCTGCTCTTTGCCTTGCATTATGCTGGGCACCAAGGTATATGCAAAGTGGTTCTGAATAAGATATGGCTCCTTTCTTCAATGAGCATAAAACCCTTTGGAAATCAAAGGTAATATAAGGAGCTTGAGCTCTGGTGTCATATACTCAGTTTCAAAACCTGCCCTGCTTATTATGTGTCAGACACTATACATACGCTGTCTCATTTAATCTTCACATCAACTGTTAAGGTCATTATTTATGAATGAGGAAATTAAGTTCAAAGAGGTAACTCTCTCAAAGTGACTTGTCAGACATAATGGCGCTAGGAAATGAATATAAGACTGAGTCCAAAACCAGAGATATAGCCAGTGTTTCAGGGGTATCTGAATGTGCCATTAATAGCAACCACCCTTGACAGCCAATTTATGCCTATTGTAGTTCTTCTGTCTTGGAGATATGCTCTGAAGTTAACGGTGGTGCTCAGTTGGTGAGTTAGCATAAAAAATTCCCAAATCAGGCAAAAGCTCCATCTGATGGCAATTAGAACAAAAGGCAAAATCATTAAATGAGTTTTTGGCTATTCATCCATTCAATGAAGATTTATATATGACAGGCATTGTGCTAAGCACAATGAAGATTTCAAAGACTCATGGAGTTCAGTCTCTGCTCTGACAGAGCTGTGACCTTTTAAGTAACAATAGCTGTCATGTATCAAATGTCCACTAACTGCAAGACATTTTCATATATCATCTGAAACTTTAAATGGCATTGCATTGTATTTACATTCCCAATCTGTGGATGGGTAATCTCGGCTTGGAAAAACTATATTGGAGACACATAAGCAAAGTCGAGATTTGAAAGCAAGTTTGACACAATGCTTGTGTTCTTTTCATGGTGCCATTTAGCCATATACATCCGAAGTCTAAACTTGATTGAGAGAGGTAGGTAATGTCCAAAAGGTATTCCTTTTCAATACCCATTCCTGCCACATAACCCCCATTTCCTTTAGCACCATCTGCCTACAAATTACCATTTCTACTGAGAGCACACAGTGAATTCATATCATGCATTTTCAACTGTCATTTTTAACTGATACTGATGCTTATCAAGCCGCTGATCTACAGAAATTTGAGATCTGAACATTGTACTTCCAAGTTCTTTTGGCAATAATAGACATCCTTGGCTGTAATACATAACTGGTTATATGACTGACTCAAAAATCCATTTTAAACACTCACTATATATGTTTGGCACTTCATGCCAAGAATGGATCTGAAGCCACAGTAAACTGCTTGAGGTCATTCACAAGTAACCAAAAGGCTAGATTTCAAAATCTAATATTCTCTAACTAGAATAATTTAAAGTATATGTCCAAATTCTCAATATATTTTCAAAGATATGTCCAAGTCCAGAATATTTTCTGCTACACCAAATGTGAATGTTGTTGGTTTTTGTATGACAAGAACTACTTTTATTTAAAACATTTACTCTCTTCCACCCATTCTACTTCCATTATTCCTTTTGGAATATTTTAGGTCTCTGCAACATCTTCTTTTTCCCTTCATGTCTCATAATTACTGGTCCTGGCTCCAAACTCTCTACCATAACTATTCCCAGAGGCCATCCCTCACCGGGCTGTAGTCTGATTCGCAGTTAAGTTTTCATGAGAACTGTCTCCTTTGTGGCATTTACCAAGGGGGAAAAATCTCCCAAGTGTCTCTAAATAGCATAAAGTAATGCTTTTCTCATAGTCTTAAAAAAAGCTTTTAAATTTTTTTGTTTTCTTTTTTTAACTCGATGACTCGTCCCATCAGTAGGACCCAGACAGTTTGCCACAGGAAAACTTTTGGAATAGCTTTGGTAGGAACAAGACAGTGATTTACTCTTCTCAGCCCCAGGTAATCTCTTCTAAAGACTTTGTTATTTTCAGGAAGAAAAAAATGTCAAAATTAAATGTGTGAGATTTATTTTTAAATTAATACTTATGGTTAAACTAGGTAGGAATAAGGAGCTCCTTTGGGTAGGGGCACCCTGGTTTTTATGACAGCACCCTTTTGAGGGTAATTTCTAATATGCACTCAGCTTTACTTGAGAGCTTCAGTGTGGTGACCCTTAAACTTAATGAGAGGGTAAATGAGAAAAGAATAGGGTCAGCCACTGTTGCATTTAGAAGTTGGGAGTTCTATCAAGAGAACCATCAAGTAAAGTAAGACTATGACTATTCCTTAATTGTGCAAAAAGCAAGTAAATAGAAAAAATGTCCTGTTTTCTGAGAGAGTATACAAAATCATGCTTTCAATTCAACACTTCTTAGCAAAGGAGTGAAAAGCCATGACCAAGGAGTTGAGCATACCAATGTCTAATTCCCACTTCAGCTATTTGTTAACTGCAAGTGGTTTATGCTCTCTGGGTTAATAACAGTTCCTACCTCACAGAACTGCTGCAAGATTTAAAGAAAAATGCAAATAAGGCATTTAGCACAGTTCTTATTACTTCTAGGTGTTTGGAAAGCATTCTCACTGTCATTTTTATTGCTACTGTTTTCTAGACACACAGTCCAAGTGGTATAAAAGATGATTTCCACTTCAGTATTAATCCACCATCTCAAGTTCATAATCCTATACAGAAGAAATAGTTTTTTATTTTTTAAAAATACATTATTATATATTTTCTGAAAAGTAGAGTTACGGAGAGATGAAGACACACACACACACACACAGGCCTAAATCAGAAACCAGGAATTGCACCCTGGTCTCCCGTTTGGGTTCAGGGGCCTAAGTACTCAGGCTATAATCCTGTGAGCTTCTGAGGATCATTAGAAGGAAGCTGGCTAAGAAACAGAGCAGAGGGAACTTGAACAGGAATTTGCATATGGGATACCTGCATGGTATGTGGTGGCTTAACCCACTGCACCACGGTGCTGGCTTAGATCCTGTGATTCTTCTGACATTAAGGCGAGAGGGCAGATAGGACTGATGTCATTGATCTAGAAAATACATAAAAATCATTAATTGATGCCATTCAGTCTTGTATCTCAATGTACAGTTGTTGCGGACATTCATTAAACCTCAGCCCCAGGCCGGCGCCACGGCTCACTAGGCTAATCCTCCGCCTTGAGGCACCAGCACACCGGGTTCTAGGCCTGGTCGGGGTGCCGGATTCTGTCCCGGTTGCCCCTCTTCCAGGCCAGCTCTCTGCTGTGGCCAGGGAGTGCAGTGGAGGATGGCCCAAGTGCTTGGGCCCTGCACCCCATGGGAGACCAGGAGAAGTACCTGGCTCCTGCCATCGGATCAGCGTGGTGCGCCGGCCTTGGCGGCCATTGGAGGGTGAACCAATGGCAAAGGAAGACCTTTCTCTCTGTCTCTCTCTCTCACTGTTCACTCTGCCTGTCAAAATAAATAAATAAATAAAAATAAAATAAAATAAAATAAAAACCTCAGCCCCTATTAATCCCCTAACCCAGGAACTGATGTGCAGAGAATGGACCATTCAAATTCTGAATGTCTGTCTTTGGAAGTCATGAAATGCTAATCTAGTATTTGGAGGGGAAGAAAGCCTGGCAAGAAGGAAATGGGAAGCTCCTGGTTGACTGGAGGGTGATTTAGAGAAGAGAACTGTAAATGGGACATTCAACCAATTAACCAAATTTGGAAACAGGTCTTGCAACCTAAGAAACTTGACATTAGTTCTTTTGTAGCTTTTATTAAATTCCTGTGTTTACCTTGCACCGAATTATGCAAAATGTTAGCTGAAACTATGATCTACACCTAAGGATCTTACATGATATTTTAGAATATAAAAAGTATAGATGTTTCTAAATTACTGTACTTATACCAAACCATTTTCAGCTCAGTTATATTCAAATTAATGACATTAATAGTGGTCTTCCCACCTCATTCCACCACACAAAGCTATGCCAAGTTGCTCCGAATTTTCAAAGCTCAGTTTCTGCTTAAGCAAGTAGGGTTTGAATTTCACCAAGCCAAGAAAGGTAGCCAACCATTGAGCTGCCCAGTCATTTGCCCAATAGCTTGCTTCTATTTAGGGATATGGAGAACCAGCAAAAGGCAGCCAGATTGAAGTCTCTCTCTAGTTCCATCCTCATCCCACTTCTAGATACCACCATTTCTTTCTCAATTATTAATCAACCTTGTTACAATATACCTGAGTAACAAATCATCCTAAACTCAGTGTTTTAAAGGAATAATCACCTATTTTTATAAGTCCATTAATTGGCTAAACAAGGATTGAGACTGGGCTCAAGTGAGTAGCTCTCCTTGAAGCTGAAGCTTTCTACATAGCTTTGTTTCTTTCTGCAGGACATGAACCAACAGTGGCAATTTGGCTTCACATGTCTGTCATAGTCATGGGATCTGAGAGTGAGCCAATGCATGCTTCTCTCACATGGAGGACACATTAGGTAAAAGGAAGCAAGAAGAAACATATGAGGTATATTACAACCTTGCTGTTGTAACTGGTCCATTGTCACTACCACTCACAGGGTCAAAGCAAGTCACATATAGATAGGCCCCAAGTCCAAAGGACAAGGAAACATACCTCCCCTCCATGATGAGGCTGTAGCAAGGTATGAGTGCAAGAAGGGTGAAAAGTCAAACCAATCATTCAGTCCACCACCCTGAATCACTCCGAACTTGTGCTAGGAAAAGACCTCACCTGAGGACTTTAGAGTATCTCCACTGATAGGACTTTTCTTCCTTCAGCTTTTACCATCATTCAAGGCCCCCAAACCCTTTCTCTCCTTTCTATTTCCTGCACCAAATTGGAAAGTTTCCTCCCTTGCTTTTTTTTTTTTTATCAAAGCATGCTTACTCTTTATGCCACATTTTCCTTTTAATTTTTTGGGAACAAACCTGTACAAGTAATTGTCTCTTCTTGAATGAATGGCATCACTACTGTGGTATTGCTTCAGTTCACATCCCACAAATGAAGTGTATAGGAAGCACCTACACACAAACACACATTATGCCCACTTACACACATACATACCTACACCTACACACATACACCTACACACATACACACAAAAAATGGATGACAACCAAAGTAAAGAAAAGGGAATCATTGAATGGGGTTAATCTGAAAATCTTTTTTAGAGAATTCCAACATTAAGTATAATAACCTCAAAGGAAATTACTAAGCTTTTCAGAGCAAAAATATTCTCCAAATCCAATTGCAACATTCCACTCACTACCCATATGATGAGGAAACAGATGTGTGGACTGGTTAGTATTTTGATCTTTATCTTGTTATTCACCACATCCCTATCTTTGTCCTCAAGGAATGCAAACTATTAGTGAAACTCAAGGGGATAAGAGCTCACATCTTACCATCATTGTAACTAAAGAGAACTGAAAACTTGTTCAACTTTCACTGGTAGCTCAGAAGTAGTATGGTTCATATTTGTTCTCTGTCTCTTTGCTTTCAAGCATGGGCATATGGGTATATACATGCATACATGTGATAAAAAGTAAATTTATATTCTGTTTATTAACTAGTTCATGGTCATCAGTAATCAGTAAATCAGACTATATCTACTCGAGCCTACTATAGTCCTCAGGAATCACTGACCCATCAGAAAAGATATATGCTAAGGTAGGTAAGGAGATAACTTTTACTATTCGTTTTACTATGGCTTCTAAAACTAAGTTTGGGATAAGTAGAAAGAAGCCCTACCTTGGTTGGAGAATCCCTGTTTAGTTTTTATAGAGCACCCAGATTCCCTTCACCATAGTATTCATTATCCTGTATTTTAATTGTCTATTCTCTTGCCTCTATCCACCATTTGATCATAAGCTCTGAGAGGGTGATCATTTGAATTGTTTTATCTCTTAGTATAGTGCTTGACATGTATTAGATGATCAATAAGTATTTATTGAGAGAAGTAAACATCATTCCAAATCTAATATATGGGACAATGTAAGTGGGGTGTTTTGTAAAATAGCAAATCAGTATAGCTTTGTTATAATTTATTATAATCCTCATTAAATTATTTAATGAGAAAAAATTATATAACAAGAAAACCACAGATTATAAGTGTACCAACCAGGGCAATCTGCCAGTTTTGCACATTATCTAGTTTTGGGGTTTTAAATATTGATCTCAGAATGAAATTTCATGGTGTATACTTAACAGCCTGAGCCACAGTGCATATAAATATACTTTATGGTGAGGAGTGGATCCATACCTACTGGTCACACACATACAGACTCACATATTAGTAACAGATAGATAACCTTGAACTTAGCATTGGAATGGTCTCACCAAGAAAGCTCCTCAAGGTCATGAATTATAACTGAGATTCAAATACGAAATGAAATATGAGCCTCACCAAGAAAAAAAATTTTTTTCTTTGCATTAAAAAAATAAAATTTTTCCCCCTGAACGATAGGACCATAATGATTCAATTTCTCCTGCACCAATCAGCACTGGCCTGAAAGATCCAGACCTGGCACATGGAAATTTCAGCCTTAAGTCAAATATTATTTCAAAGTTAATGACAAAATCTATTTTTGCAGTGGTCTTGTTTAAAATATTTCCCCTTAATACTCTTGAAATGCTGTAATTGAAAGCAGTTACTTGAGATGCCAGTGCATACTTCTTTAATTATGTGCTGTGCCATCTGTTTCCAATGAAAGGGCAGTGTCTGTTTGCAGTTACCAATCTTATGAAAAACAGGCTTGTCCCGAAATAGATTGGAACGAAAACCAGAAAGCATTTCTTTCAGAGGCATCCTTTCGAGCCAATTAACTTTAATCATTATAGAAATGTTTATTTCCCATCTTAGTCTCTCTTCACATGTAAATTCCTTCAGGGGAAAAGATTTCTTTTTGTGACTGTTTGAATAGTTCCAATTTGGATTAATCAGAACCTGCTGGCCTGTTTATGTTCCAACTGTGAATGCTGGCAGCTTTCTTGCTGAAGGAGGCACACAGTCCCTGCAGAGAGCGGATCTGGAAGTGCAGTAGATACACACCTAATGGTCAAAGCTTAACCCCTAGGGTCCTACACGCGCTGTTGTGTTGCCTGCTAGGGTGAGGACCTATGAAGCACTTTGATGGATGGGAGACCAGGAATTCTACACTGCATCAGCATGAAGTCTACCTCCTCAAAGGATCCAGGATTCTTTCATCAACCACACATTCACATATCACTCTCATAAAAGATGTGAGAAGGCCTGATAGACGTGAAAAATGCAGCTTCTGTGGTGGGGGCTTCTAGCACTCTGCTCAGGAGAAAACGACATTCTTCTCACTTGTCTTTTTCTTCAGGGACATTTTCTACCCTTAAATTTTTAATGACTTTTATTAAGCACTTCATTCATTCAGACTGCAGATTCCACAAAAAAAATGTTTTTTCTTAGCTGGTTTTTACCCAGATATATCCTAAATTTTTTAAAAAGATTTATTTATTTATTTGAAAGTCAGAGTTACACAGAGGAGAGGCAGAGAGAGAGAGAGAGAGGAGAGAGACAGAGAGAGGTCTTCCATCAATGATTCACTCCCCAATTGGCCACAAGGGCCGCAGCTGTGCCGATCCGAAGCCAGGAGCCAGGAGCTTCCATGTGGCTGCAGGGGCCCAAGCACTTGGGCCATCTTCCACTGCTTTCCCAGGCCATAGTAGGAAGCTGGATCAGAAGTGGATCAGCCAGGTCTCGAACCAGCGCCCATGTGGGATGCCGGTGCTTCAGGCCAGGGCATTAACCTGCTGTGCTACAGTGTCGGCCCCTAGCCTAAATTCTAAAAACAGAGCCTGTGGATTCTCAGTGAATATTTGGGAATGTATTCACTCTTCTAAACTCTGCAGATGTATTCAAACAGGACATGTAAATTTCTGCTCTTATGGGACTTTCAGTCCACGTGGTCAGTATCTTGGACTTTAAAAACAAATTAGTAGGAGTTGGCATTGTACCTCAGCAATTAAGCTGCCATTAGGGAAGCCCAAATCTCATATCAGTGTACCTGTGTTTTAGTCCTAACTCCATTTCTAATGCAGCCTCCTGCTAATGTGTAACCTGGGAGGCAGCAGGTGATGGCTTGGATCTCTGACGTCCCCATAGGGGAAATTCGGATTGATTTCTGGTTTCATGACTTCAACATGGCCCAATCCTAGCTGTTGCTGTCATTTAGAAAGTGAATGGGGATGGTGCTGTTTCCTAGCGGGTAAAGCTGCGGTCTGCAATGCCAGAATCCCATATGGGTGCCGGATCAAGTCCCGGCTGTTCCATTTCAGATCCAGCTCTCTGATATGGTCTGAGAAAGCAGTAGAAGATGGTCAGAGTCCTTGGGCCCCTGCACCCTCATGGGAGACCCAGAAGAGGCTCCTGGCTTCAGATCAGCACAGCTCCAGCCATTTTGGCCAATTAGGGAGTGAACCAGTGATGGAAGACCTCTCTCTCTCTCTGCCTCTCCTTCTCTCTCTGTGTTTCTCTTTCAAATAAATAAATATTTTTTTTAAAAAGTGAACTTATTAATGTAAAATTTCCTCTCTCAATTCATTCTGCTTCTCAAATAAAAAATAAATAAATACAAAGCACCTGGTGCAACCTTTGTATTTAATAAATATTTGGTTAATTTAACTCAGCAAAAATATGTGTGGCTGGCCAGCATTTAAGAAACTTACCATTTACTGAGATTCTAATAAGTTCCCTTCTCTGTGATGAGTATTCTACACAAAGGACCTTCTCTAGTTCTTTTTTTTTTTAATATTTTTTAATTTATTTTTTGACAGGCAGAGTGGACAGTGAGAGAGAGAGACAGAGAGAAAGGTCTTCCTTTTTTGCCATTGGTTCACCCTCCAATGGCCGCCGTGGCCGGTGCGCTGCGGCTGGTGCGCTGCAGCCGGCGCACCGCGCTGATCCGATGGCAGGAGCCAGGTACTTATCCTGGTCTCCCATGGGGTGCAGGGCCCAAGCACTTGGGCCATCCTCCACTGCACTCCCTGGCCACAGCAGAGAGCTGGCCTGGAAGAGGGGCAACCGGGACAGAATCCGGCACCCCGACCAGGACTAGAACTCGGTGTGCCGGCGCCGCAAGGCGGAGGATTAGCCTAGTGAGCTGTGGCGCCAGCCCTTCTCTAGTTCTAAAAACAAACAAACAAAACCCATCTGCAGCAGATAGAATTATCTCAAGTGTTCAGATAAGGAGCTAAAGTTTATGTATGGAAACATCACTCAGTGGGGGTGAGTCAGATGGTAAATGCCCACATGTGGTTAGGCATGTAGATCTGGTATCACGGGTGCTCTCGGTTGTCTCCTAAGCACTGCTTAAAGTGTCCTTCAGAAAGGCTTGTCTCTCGTACACCAAACTCAGGGACTTCATGGTCACCTATTTAAAAATCGAAGCCACATTATTATCATCTGGGACATGAGAGTTCCCATTTCTATCTCTTCCTTGAAGTTCCTGGGGTTTTTACTGACTGGACTTCCTAATAACTACTGCATCTTTCAAGTTGAGTTTCCTGAAGCTTGCACGTCTGTGGCTTTTGGCTCTCATGGGCTCCATCCAAAAAAACAGATTCTCTCCTTGTTTCCCAAGAATCATGAGAGTAAGCAGTGCATTTTTTTCTTCTGGAGTTGAAATGTTATCCTATCAGGTTGGATGGACTTGGCAGACTCACAGTAAAGAAAACCACTCATCTATCCCAGAGTCTTATTCTCTGATGATTTAAATAGAAGCATAACAAAATCCCTAAAGCTTTCATAAGTCAGTCCTATCCCAAACTTTCCAGAAATCAGCCAGGAATTGCTGTGGGAATATCGAATGAGAGGCAGTACAGGGTGGCACAACAAAGGGAAACATGGAAGGGGCTGATGGAAATTGGGAAGGAGAACTAAGACAGGCTAATTGTGCAGGGACTGGACATCGTAACACACTCACACTAATGAGTGGCTTCTGAAATGTTGTGGTCAGAGAGGGAGCCTGGCTCCACGTTCTTAAGCCTGGCATTCACTGGCTGTGCCTCATGCTGGGTCTGGAGCAAGCTAATGAGTTATGACCAAACTGTTGCGCGAGTTCTGCCTTAGAATGGATATGGTCTCCTTGTCAACTGTTCATTTATCACTTCATAGTGTCATTTAGCACAGTCCAGTCATCACCCACACTGTAATGAGTGATGCCATTCTGAGCAGCAAGTGGGATGCACCTTTATACAGACAACATTCCATTTAAATTCAACACACACACGCACACACACACACACACACACCACAATTTAAGATAACATCACCAAAGAAAAAGAATGCTAGAGTAGGGCAAAATTCAATGTGCTGTAGTGAAAACACTAATACCAATATCAACAACAAAAATAACAGAATAACAGTATCATTTCTTTAGGGACCACTGTGTGCCAAGCACTACACTAGCAGCTTCATATGGACCTATAACAGGACCCCTTGAGATCATTGTTCCCCATATTTTACAGATGAGGAAATGGAAGATCACAGAGACTAACATTTTTAGGTTCTGAGTTAATAACTAAGGGAATCAGAACTGCAATTCAGTTCTTCCTGACTCTGGAATCTGCTCTTGCCACTGTCACATCACAGAACATGGTCCAGAAAATTCTGTTGGATGAAGAAAGCAGCTGGAAAATACAGAAAAGATGCTAACAACTTTATGTAAGATCCTGGAAATATTCCTGAGCTACAGATCAGATCTAAATATGATTTCAGTGACTTCAGCAATTGACTTTATAACTTTAAGTCGCTATACTTCTCTAGGCTTTAGTTTTATTGTCTGTGTTATTGATTTAGAGGATAAGGCTGTTAATGACTTCAGTGGGAGGTTTTGGTGTCTAAGTCTCAACCTGGGGTTGGATGCTTGTCTCAAAAGTTAGGACACCACTTGGGACAACAACATCCCATATCAGAGTGCCAGGTTCAAGTCCTGGCTCTTTTCTGATTCCACCTTCTTTTCTTCTCTTTCTCCTTCTTCTCCTTCTTTTAAGCTTTATGTATTTATTTGAAAGGCAGAGTTACAGAGATGGAGAGAGAGAGAGAGAGAGAGAGAGAGAGAGAGCGCTTCCATTTGCTGGTTCACTTCCCAAATGGCCACAACATCCAGGGCTGAACCAGGCTGAAGCCAGGAGCCAGAAGTTTGTTCTGGATTTCTCACATGGGTACAGAGACCCAAGGACTTGGACCATCCTCTACTGCTTTCCTAGGCCATAGCAGAGAGCTGGATCAGAAATGGAACAGATAGGTCTTGAACCGATACCCATATGGGATGCCAGCACTGCAGGTGGTGGCTTTACTTGCTAAGCCACATTGCCAGCCCCTCCACCTTCTTAATAATGTGCAATCTGGGAAGCAGCAGGTGATGGCTTGAGAGCTTGGGTCCCTGATACCCACTTGGGATACCTGGATTGAGTTCTGAGTTCCTGGTTTTGGGCTGGCCAGGGTGCCACCCGTGATGCCATATGGGCACTAGTTGGTGTCCCAGTTGCTCTATTTCCAATCCAACTCCCTACTAATGGCCTTGGAAAGCAGTAGAAGATGACCCAAGTGTCAGAGTGCCCACTACCCATGTGGGAGATGGGAGAAGATCTTGACTCTTGGCTTCAGCCGGGCCTGGCCTTGGCTGCTGCAGCCATCTGGGGAGTGAACCAGTGGGTGAAAGATCTCATCTTCTCTTCTCTTCTCTTCTCTTCTCTTCTCTTCTCTTCTCTTCTCTTCTCTTCTCTTCTCTTCTCTTCTCTCTCTACCTCTCCCTCTCTTACACTTTAATTCTGACTTTCAAATAAATAAATATACCTCTCTCTAAAACAAGAAGCCCACTGTACCCCTACCCAGGGGATCTCTGTGAAGGGAGTTACTGGAGAAAGGCTAACCAGCCACCAAAAAATACACCAGCATTTCAGTTGCAGGACCCCTCAGGAAAGTCATACAGATCACTCCAGGTGGCAAAGCTGGACTGGATCTTGCTTTTCCCACTTCATCTACTTGATTGAATTCCCATCCAAATGAACTGGCCAGGAATAAGAACATTCATTCTATCTCAGTCACCATGTCAAAGGAACAAAGACTTGAAAAATGTGGGTAAAATTTCTCTTCTGAATGACAGAAGCAAGGGATGGAGGAGAGAACTTATCCCCTCCACAAACAACCTGAGATCGTTCCTGGTATTAAGGGTTCATGGATATAGAGGTGATACCCATGAACATTTAACACAGAGCTAATGTTTAGTGAGCATCATTCAAACTGAAACAGGTAGTAAAATGTCAAGTATCTTTTTTCTTTAAACTACAAATTTGGTGTATTCCATAGATGTAAAATGATTCATTATCTTTTCCGTTCTTTTCATTGTTGTGGTTTTGTACTGAGAGGGTTGTTTTTTGTTCGTAAGTTTCATTGCATATTGGCCAATGTTTAGATCAGGAAAACATTAGCATTACTATTTTGGCATAAAACATTTTAAAAAGTATACATTTTATTTCTTTGAAAGGCAGTGGGGAAGTAGAGAGAAAGGACAAGAGAGAGAGAGAGAGACAGAGAGAGAGTTGGACAGAGAGCTCCTATCCCCTGGCTTACTCTTTTATAAAGAATTTTTTATTAATATAAATAGAATGTATTTTCTGTATTTCATAGACACAATTCTAAGAAGATAACCGTATTATCCTCCCTTCCCCCTTCCTCCCTCAATCCTTATCCTTCCTTACATGCTTTTGTGTTTTCCTTTTAATTTTTGTAAAAACACAATTTCTTGTTTGTTTTTTTTTAAGATTTATTTATTTATTTATTTGAAGGGTGGAGTTACAGAGGCAGAGTCAGAGAAAGAGAGAGAGGTCTTCCATCTGCTGGTTCACTCCACAAATGGCCACAATGGCTGGAGTCAGGCTGATTGGAATCAAGGAGCCAGGAGCTTCTTCTGGGTCTCCCATGCAAGTGCAGGGGCCAAAAGACTTGAGCCATCTTCTGCTGCTTTCCCAGATCATAGCAGAGAACTGGATTGGAAGTGGAGCAGCTAGGACTAGAACCAACATCTATATGTGATGCTGACACTGTAGGTGGCAGCATTACCTGATATACCACAGTCCTGCAAACACATAATTTCAATCCACTCTATAATCAATTGATTAGTGAACCACTGGCCATAATATTCATCAGGTAAAAAGTGGAAAGACTACAGTTCCATGCAAGTATAGACAAGAGCTAAAAATGAATACCATTGGTTCAACTCTTTACCCAACATAGAATTAATCATATGTGTATAAAGTCAATTGAAAAATAGATCTTGGAAAAATACAGGAGTGGGAATAAGAGAGGGAGGAGGAAGTTTGTAATTTTAAAGCTCTACAGTTCTGCATACATGCCTATGGATTTACTTCTAAGTTTACAGTTTATAAACTTCCTATAGGACCCTGAATTCTATTAAGCTGAGTGGTAAAAATACCATCTCAAGAGTTAAAGTGACCAAATTAAGTGTTAAAGTGAGCATATAGATAGAACTAAGGGTTAAATGCATTATATAAATACGATCCAGTGTCCAGTAATAATAATAGAGAGAAATAAAATGGAGAGAATGTTTCAACATGTGAAGCAGTCAACACAGCAGATTCAGAATGACAATTGCTTTAAATAGCACTCTGACCTCATAAACAGCCCTTAAGACATTCTGGTCAGGCTGAAAAGCCCATAAGAGCATTTCAGGCATGGAAAGCCAGACACTGTGGCAAAAAAAAGTCCAACAGGAAGGATCTCTATGAGTGAAACCCCAGTGGAAAGAAGGGCCCATCAAAGGACATACTTTTCTTTTCTTTTTTTAAAAAACTTTTATTTAATGAATATAAATTTCCAAAGTACAGCTTATGGATTACAATGGCTTCCCCCCCATAACGTCCCTACAACCCGCAACCCTCCCCTTTCCCACTCCCTCTCCCCTTCCATTCACATCAAGATTCATTTTCGTTTCTCTTTATATACAGAAGATCAGTTTAGCATACATTAAGTAAAGATTTCAACAGTTTGCTCCCACACAGAAACATAAAGTGAAAAATACTGTTTGAGTACTAGTTATAGCATTAAATCTCAATGTACAGCACACTAAGGACAGAGATCCTACATGAGGAGTAAGTGCACAGTGACTCCTGTTGTTGACTTAACAAATTGACACTCTTGTTTATGGCCTCAGTAATCACCCTAGGCTCTTGTCATGAGCTGCCAAAGGCTATGGAAGCCCTCTGAGTTCACTGACTCTGATAATTTTTAGACAAGGCCATGGTCAAAGTGGAAGTTCTCTCCTCCCTTCAGAGAAAGGTACCTCCTTCTTTGATGACCTGTTCTTTCCACTGTGATCTCACTCGTGGAGATCTTTCATTTAGTTTTTTTTTTTTCCAGAGTGTCTTGGCTTTCCATGCCTGAAATACTCTCATGGGCTTTTCAGCTGGATCGATTCTGAGGCCAGAGTGCTGTTTAGGACATCTACCATTCTGTGGGTCTGCTGTGTATCTCACTTCCCATGTTGGATCGTTCTCTCCCTTTTTTATTCTATCAGCTAGTATTTGCAGACACTATTCTTGTTTATGTGATCCCTTTGGTTCTTAGTCCTATCATTATGATCAATTGTGAACAGAAATTGATCACTGGGACTAGTGAGATGGCATTGGTACATGCCACCTTGATGGGATTGAATTGGAATCCCCTGATATGTTTCTAACTCTACTGTTTGAGGTAAGTCAGCTTGAGCATGTCCCGAATTGCACATCTCTTCCCTCTCTTATTCCCACTCTTATATTTAACAGTGAGCACTTCTCAGTTAAGTTTCAGCACTTAAGAAGAATTGTGTATTGATTACAGTATTCAACCAAAAGTATTAAGTAGAACAAACAAACAAAATACTAAGAGAGATAACATATCAAGTTGCTCATCAACAGTCAGGGTGAGGGCTGATCAAGTCACCATTTCTCATAGTGTTCATTTCACTTTAACAGGTTTCCTTTTTGGTGCTCAGTTAGTTGTCACCTATCAAGGAGAACAAGTGGTATTTGTCCCTTTGGGATTGGCTTATTTCACTCAGCATAATGTTTTCCAAATTCCTAACAGGGATCACTTTTCAGTTAAAATTTAAACACCTAAGAATAATTGTGTGTTAATTACAGAGTTCAACCAACGGTACTAGAACAAAAAAAATACTAAAATGGATAAAGTATTACACTGTACATCAACCGTCAGGACAAGAGCTGATCAAGTCACCATTTATCATAGTGTTCATTTCACTTTAACAGGTTTCCTTTTTGGTGCTCAGTTAGTTGTCACCTATCAAGGAGAACATATGATATTTGTCCCTTTGGGACTGGCTTAATTCACTCAGCATGATGTTTTCCAAATTCCTCCATCTTGTTGCAAATGACCGGGTTTTGTTGTTTTTGACTGCTGTATAATATTCTATAGAGTACATGTCCCATAATTTCTTTATCCAGTCTACTGTTGATGGGCATTTGGGTTGGTTCCAGGTCTTAGCTATTGTGAATTGAGCTGCAATAAACATTAATGTGCAGACTGCTTTTTTGTTTGCCAATTTAATTTCCTTTGGGTAAATTCCAAGGAGTGGGATGGCTGGGTTGAATGGTAGGGTTATATTCAGGTTTCTGAGGAATCTCCAAACTGACTTCCATAGTGGCTTAACCAGTTTGCATTCCCACCAACAGTGGGTTAGTGTCCCTTTTTCCTCACATCCTCTCCAGCATCTATTGTTGGTAGATTTCTGAATGTGAGCCATTCTAACCGGGGTGAGGTGGAACCTCATTGTGGTTTTGATTTGCATTTCCCTGACTGCTAGTGATCTTGAACATTTTTTCATGTGTCTGTTGGCCATTTGGATTTCCTCTTTTGAAAAATGTCTGTTGAGGTCCTTGGCCCATCTCTTAAGTGGGTTGTTTGTTTTGATGTTGTGGAGTTTCTTGATTTCTTTGTAGATTCTGGTTATCAACCCTTTATCAGTTGCATAGTTTGCAAATATTTTTCCCATTCTGTCGGTTGTCTCTTCACTTTCCTGACTGTTTCTTTTGCAGTACAGAAACTTCTCAATTTGATGCAATCCCAAATGTTAATTTTGGCTTTGACTGCCTGTGCTTCTGTTGTGTTTTCCAAGAAGTCATTGCCGGTACCTATGTCTTGCAGGGTTTTTCCAATGCTCTCTAATAATTTGATGGTGTCAGGTCATAGATTTAAGTCTTTAATCCATGTTGAGTGGATTTTTGTGTAAGGTGTAAGGTAGGGGTCTTGCTTCATGATTCTGCATGTGGAAATCCAATTTTCCCAGCACCATTTATTGAATAGACTCTCCTTATTCCAGGGATTGGTTTTGGATCCTTGATAAAATATGAGTTGGCTGTAGATGTTTGGATTGATTTCTGGTGTTTCAATTCTGTTCCATTGGTCTATCCATCTGTTTCTGTACCAGTACCATGCTGTTTTGATTACAACTGCCCTGTAGTATGTCCTGAAATCTGGTATTGTGATGCCTCCAGCTTTGTTTTTGTTGTACAAGATTGCTTTAGCTATTCGAGATCTCCTGTGTCTCCATATAAATTTCAGCACCATTTTTTCCAGATCTGAGAAGAAGGTCTTCAGTATCTTGATTGGTATTGCATTGAATCTGTAAATTGCTTTTGGGAAAATGGACATTTTGATGATGTTGATTCTTCCAATCCATGAGCATGGAAGATTTTTCCATTTCTTGGTATCCTCTTCTATTTCTTTCTTTAAGGTTTTGTAATTTTCATCGTAGAGATCTTTAACGTCCTTGGTTAAGTTTATTCCAAGGTATTTGATTGTTTTTGTAGCTATTGTGAATGGGATTGATCTTAGAAGTTCTTCCTCAGCCATGGCATTGCCTGTGTATACAAAGGCTGTTGAATTTTGTGCATTGATTTTATACCCTGCTACTTTGCCAAAATCTTCTATGAGTTCCAATAGTCTCTTTGTAGGGTTCTTTGGGTCCCCTACATAAAGAATCATATCATCTGCAAAGAGGGATAGTTTGAGTTCTTCCTTCCCAATTTGTATCCCTTTAATTTCTTTTTCTTGCCTAATAGCTCTGGCTAGAACCTCCAGAACTATATTGAATAGCAGTGGTGAGAGTGGGCATCCCTGTCTGGTACCAGATCTCAGTGGAAATGCTTCCAACTTTTCCCCATTCAATAGGATGTTGGCTGTGGGTTTTTCATAGATTGCTTTGATTGTATTGAGGAATGTTCCTTCCAAACCCAGTTTGCTTAGAGTTTTCATCATGAAAGGGTGCTGTATTTTATCAAATGCTTTCTTGGCGTCTATTGAGATAATCATATGGTTTTTCTTCTGCAGTCTGTTAATGTGGTGTATCACGTTGATTGTCTTGCGCACATTAAACCATCCCTGCATACCAGGGATAAATCCCACTTGGTCTGGGTGGATGATCTTTCTGATGTGTTGTTGCATTCTATTGGCGAGAATTTTATTGAGGATTTTTGCATCTATGTTCATCAGGGATATTGGTCTGTAATTCTCTTTCAGTGCTGCATCTTTTTCCAGCTTAGGAGTTAAGGTGATGCTGGCTTCATAGAAAGAATTTGGGAGGATTCCCTCTTTTTCGATTGTTCTGAATAGTTTGAGAAGAATGGAGTTAGTTCTTCTTTAAATGTCTGGTAGAATTGAGCAGTGAATCCATCTGGTCCTGGGCTTACTTTGTTGGGAGGGCCTTAATTACTGTTTCAATTTCTGTCTCAGTTATGGGTCTGTTTAGGTTTTTGATGTCTTCCTGGTTCAATTTAGGTAGGTTGCATGTGTCCTGTTGGGAGGGCCTTTATTACTGTTTCAATTTCTGTCTCAGTTATGGGTCTGTTTAGGTTTTCGATGTCTTCCTGGTTCAATTTAGGTAGGTTGCATGTGTCCAGGAATCTATCCATTTCTGATAGGTTTCCCTGTTTGCTGGCATACAAGTCCTTGTAGTAATTTCTGATGATACTTTTTATTTCTGTGGTGTCTGTTGTTACGTTTCCTTTTTCATCTCTGATTTTATTGATTTGGGTCTTTTCTCTTCTTTTTTTAGTTAGTTGGGCCAATGGGGTGTCAATTTTGTTTATTTTTTCAAAAAACCAGCTTCTCGTTTGGCTGATTTTTTGTAATTTTTTTTGGATTCAGTCCTGTTGATTTCTTCTCTGATTTTAATTATTTCTCTTCTCCTACTAGATTTGGGTCTGGTTTGCTGTAGGTTTTCTAAATCCTTGAGGTGAATTGAAAGCTCATCTATTTGGTGCCTTCTTGTGTTTTTCTTTTGAAATTTTGACTACAACGTGCTATGGTGAAGATTTTCTCTCATGTTTATTTGGGTTTCTATGTGTTTCCTGTACTCCAATGTACATAGCTTTGTCCAAATCCAGGAAATTTTCTATTATTTCATTGAATAAGTTTTCTGTTTCATTCTGCTTTCCAACTCCTTTAGAAACGCTTAAGACATGAATATCTTGTTATTTGATTTCTTCTTTTCTTTCTTTTTTTTTTTTGTGCAACTGTGATATTTTGAAAGCTTTGTCTTCCAGCTCATATTTTTTCTTCATCCTCACTGAGTCTGTTAATCAGGCTTTCGACTGTATTTTTTACTTGACATAATGAATATTTCATTTCTAATATCTCAATTTGATTGTACTTTAATATTTCTATTTCCTGGCTAAATTTCTCATCTATGTCATTCTCCCACTTCTTTAACTCATGTAATTGCTTTCTGTATTTTTGGGTAATTGTACAGTCATCCTTTCAATTCCTTTTCAGGCATTTCATCAATATACTTATCTTCACAGTCTAATATTGAAATATTATTGTGTTCCTTTTGGGGAGTCATATTTTCTTCCTTGTTCATATTTCTTGTATTTCCACAGTTTTTACACATCTGAAGAAACACTTACTGTTATCTCTGAGGTATTTTTTCTCGGGAATGTGCCCCTAAGTGTAGTGAGATATCCTTTCAAAGGATATCCAGAGGTGTGTGCTGGGTGAAATCAAGGGGCTATGGCCAGTGTTTGTAAGTCGGGCAAAAGTCCAAATGACACCTAAAATATGTGTGGTAGCTTTCCTCTGTAGGCAGTAGGAGAGCAGGGATGATCACCCTGACTGGTTTAAATACTACCTCTGCCCTTCTCTGTGCCAAGGCGAACTTCTCTGTGTCTACATCCCCCTACCCTGACCACTCATCCAGGTTGATGGATTGCACAAAAAATCTATGTGCTGTGTACTGTGAGCATGGAGTCCTTCTGGCTTTTAGTACAATCTCATGATTCTCACCCTTGTGGCATGACCCACTTTTGCTCTGGGGGCCTCTCTGTCCAAAGAGAGCATGGCTCCACCCCTGAGCTAGGCACCTAGTAGGGAAAGGGTAGGAAGGCCACGTGCCCAATGTTCACCGAGTTAAGTGGACACCTTGGCCCCCACCAGCTCCTCCACCCAGACTCAAGAAATGTCAAGTAGCTATGAAGGAATGACAATGAGATTAAAAGCAGTTTTTAATCAGGAATAGTAGGTGTCAGAAAGTCATCAGATATTCAGAATGCTAAGGAACGATAATTAGAAATAAACTATTTTTAGAGCCAGCCAGACAGATCTGCTGACTCCTCTTCCCCCTGCCCTGTTTTGTAGCTATCCTCTCTACTCTTTTTTATTGTACCTTGACCTACAGGTAGAATCTACAAAACTAAGGGAATATGCTTACTTGGAAACTGCCTCTCCTTCTAAACTCTGGTATAGAGGTTTCTGTCATGACAGCTCTGAATCTGCATAGAGTTCCTTTCCTCAGTCTGTTCACCTGCCACTGGTCATACTTCTAGGCCCAAGAGGTAGCTAAGGGGTAGCAGTTTGCAGGGCTTGTAGTTAGAGTTTGGGTATATCATTGGGAAGAACTATAGGCATCTGTGGGAGAACTCTGATTGTGTACAACAGAGCCAGAGTTAGAACAGAATGGATGCTAGCTAGAGTGTGGGCTAGGGAACCACTCTTCCCAAGTTATGGCTTTCTGGCTTGGATATTTATATCCAAGTCATCTAAATTTGAAGTTTACTTTTCAGATTTTTAGGGAAGTATATATATTTTTTAAAGATTTATTTTCTTTTATTTGAAAGGCAGAGTTACAGAGACACACACACACACAAATACACACACACAGAGTTAGGGAGAGATATCTTCCATCTGCTCGTTCACTTCCAAAATGGCCATAACAGCTGGGGCTGGGCCAGGGTGAAACCAAGAGCTTCTTCCAGATCTCCCACATAAGTGCAGGGGCTCAAGCACTTGGGCCATCTTCCACTGCTTTCCCAGGTGGTTTAGCAGAGAGCTGGATCTAAAGTGAAACAGCCAAGACTCAAACTTGCACCCATAAAGCAGGTACTGAAGACATCATCTCTTCTTTTTTTGTTTTTTATTTATTTATTTTTTTGAAAGGTAAAGTTACAGAGAGAGGTAGAGACAGAGAGAGAGGTCTTCCATCCAATGGTTCACTTCCCAGATGGCTGCAACAGCTGGAGCTGTGCCGATCTGAAGCCAGGAGCCAGGAGCTTCTTCCAGGTCTCCCACGTGGGTGCAGGGGTCTAAGGACTTGGGCCATCTTCTACTGCTTTCCCAGGTCATAGCAGAGAGCTGGATAGGAAGAGGAGCAGCCAGGACTAGAACCAGCACCCATATGGGATGCCAGCACTTCAGGCCAGGGCTGTAACCTGCTGCGCCACAGCGCTGGCCCTGAAGACAGCATCTTAACCTGTTACACCACTATGCCACCTCCACGAAGATATGTTTTTCAAGTAGAAGAATATAATGTTATTTATTAGCAATTTGTGGGCATAATGTATAACTTAGATATTTAGATACAGTAGGTGAATTTAATTTCCTGCTCAAGGCCTTGTGCATGTTCAGGAAGCCTAGAAGAAAACAGAACTCATAAGTAAAGCATCGGACACAAGAAACAATAGTGAGTAGAGAAATTAATAAATCATGCTAGTAAAGTGCTAATGTGATTATCAAAAAAACTGACTAATTGTTTGAGCTAAAAATGGTAAAACTAAAAAGTAGGAGGTTTTTTTTTTTGATGGGATGTAAAAGAGTATTATCATCCCATGTTTTGTTATCTCAAAAACTAAACAAATGACATTTTAAAACTAAAAATAAAATAATAAAAAACAATTGGACATAAGTGGTGAATAACTTTATGAATTATTAAAAATTTACACCTAATTATGTTCTATAAAAAGCTAAGAGTAAGCATTAAATGAATCAAAAACATAGTTTATGAAGTAACAAAAGAAAAAGAGGAGTACATTGAACTCTATTATAGTTCAACAGAAAATAGGATAAGAGAAAATGAAGCAAAAATGAGATAAACAGAAAAGTACAAACAAGAGAAATAAATTCACATTTTAATAGAGTAAGTGTAAATGCATTTAATTCACCTGTTAAAACATATAAATTAACAGTTTGAATACAAAGCAGATGTTTAGCCTAATGGTTAAGATGCATGCATTCCTTATCAGAGTTCCAGGGTTTAACTTGGCTTTTAACTCAGCTCGCTGCTAATGCACATTCTTAGAGGCAGTAGTGACGGCCCAAGTAATGGGACTCCAGCCATCCACATGAGAGCCCTGCACTGAGTGCTGGCTCCCAATTTGAGCCTGGTCCAGCCCCAATTATTGTGGGCATTAGAGGAGTGAATCAGCAAGTAAGAGCTCTTTTTCACTCATTCTTTCTATCTCTACCATTTTGAATTAAAAAAAATAAAATCCAGCTAGCTACTGCTTATGACACACACTAGAATAGATCGGAAATGAAGTTTTGAAAAAAAAAGATAAGTAAAGCTTATTTTATAGACAATAGATAACATAAAAATTTAGAGCAAAATAGTTAATATGAATAAACTATGACATGATATAACAACATGAAGAGCAACATATCAAAAGGAAATTATAACATAAAACATGTATTGACTAAAAGCATGATTTATAGTACATATGGAAAATTTTCAAGCTGCATCTCTCATCAAAGTACATAACAATAAGCAAGGGAATAGAATATTTGAACACATTACCAAGCTTGATCTAGCATCCATAGTTTCACCCTTTATCTATCGCATTCACTTTTTCTCTTTCATGGAAAATATACATTTTTTCCGAAAACATAAAATGAATAAAATTTTGTGTGGTAGTGTAAATTTAAATGACAAATCAATAACAATAGGAAAAATAAAATACTACACATGTATAAAATTTTAAAAACACCTTTAAATAATTCATGGTTTAAGGAAAAATTATAAAAATACAAATTTATTTACAACAAAATAATGAAAATGCTGAGTTTTATATTTTGTTAGAATATACCTAATGTGATTCTTTTATGGAAACAAGCTAAAGAAAAATTAACCCTAGGATATCAGAAATTCATAAAATTTCAAACAATAAAGCCATAGAGAGTGTCAGAAAGTAGGATAAATAGAATTAATTTTATAAGGATTGGATGATATACCATGGCATTTAAAATAAACTGATAGAGTACCTAAAATATAATGTACTGAAGTGAAATTGCTGTTTTGAGATTCAATGATTGTTTACAGCCCTTGTCTCTACTGTTGAGGAACAGTGTTTTTTTTCTTCATACAATTTATTGAACTCTTTACTTAGTACAGGGTTAATCTTGTGAGTGAAAATAGATCTCTGTAAAATTAAGAGTGGAAATAAGAGAGGGAGGAGGAAGAAGGGTGGGAGCATGGGTAGGAGGAATTGTAGGGTAGAAAATATTACTCTGTTCCTAAATCTGTATATATGAAATATATGAAATTTGTTAAACCTAAATAAAATTGAAATAAGGGAATTAGGCCAATCCCCAAAAGACAAATATCACATGTCTTCTCTGATAGGTGGTGGCTAATATGTAGAGTACCAAAAAGTGATGAATAAGAATGATATTGACATCTTGAGAAGTGATTACTGCTTATAGCCTTTGTCTATAATCCTGAAGAACAGTGGTCTTTCTAATTTATGCTTGTTGAGTTCTTCATTTAGCAGAGGATTAAGCTTGTGATTATAAAATAAATTGAAAGCATGTTACTGAGAAAAATAGAATAAAAATAAGAGAGGAAGGCAGGGGGAGAACAAACGGGATAGAAAGCATTGTTATGTTCTTAAAACTGTATATATGAAATACATGAGATATGTTCTCTGTATCAATAAGTATATAAATAAGTAAATAAATAGATAAATTTATATTAAAAAACAAAAAAAGCAAACTATGTAGTATTTAATTTTACTTTAAAAAATGACAGAAATGAATTGCGAAACTCAAGATAAAAATTGCTTATGTACCAGAGCTATTACTTTTCAAAAAAAACACAAAGTCAAAATAAATATATATTAAGATAATTAAATTGATGTCACCTTTTTATTTTTTTTTTACTTTTTTAAAAAAACTTTTATTCAGTAAATATAATTTCCAAAGTACAATTTATGGATTACAATGACTTTTTCTCCCCCATAACTTCCCTCCCACCCGCAACCCTCCCATCTCACGCTCCCTCTCCCATTCCATTCACATCAAGAATCATTTTCAATTATCTTTATATACAGAAGATCGATTTAGTACATATTAAGTAAAGATTTCATCAGTTTGCACCCACACAGAACATAAAGTGTAAATACTGTTTGAGTACTAGTTATAGCATTAATTCACATTGGACAACACATTAAGGACAGAGATCCCACATGAGGAGTAAGTACACAGTGACTCCTGTTGTTGACTTAACAATTTGACATTCTTGTTTATGGCGTCAGTGATTACCTGAGGCTCTAGTCATGAGTTTCCAAGGCTATGGAAGTCTCTTGAGTTTGCTGACTTCAATCTTATTTAGACAAGGTCATAGTCAAAGTGGAAGTTCTCTCCTCCCTTCAGAGAAAGGTACCTCCTTCTTTGATGGCCCCATTCTTTCTACTGGGATCTCACTCACAGAGATCTTTCATTTAGGTTTTGTTTTTTTTTTTTTTTCTGGCAGCGTGTTTTGGCTTTCCATGCCTAAAATACTCTCATGGGCTCTTCAGCCAGATCCAAATGCCTTAAGGGCTGATTCTGAGGCCAGAGTGCTGTTTAGGACATCTGCCATTCTATGAGTCTGCTGTGTATCCCAATTCTCATGTTGGACTGTTCTCTCCCTTTTTTTATTCTATCAGTTAGTATTAGCAGACACTAGTCTTGTTTATGTGATCCCTTTGACTCTTAGAGCTATCAGTGTGATCAATTGTGAACAGCAATTGATCACTTGGACTAGTGAGATGGCATTGGTACATGCAATCTTGATGGTATTGAATTGGAATCCCCTGGCACATTTCTAACTCCACCATTTGGGGCAAGTTCTATTGAGCATGTTCCAAATTGTACATCTCCTCCCTCTCTTTGGAGATTCCTCAGAAACCTGAATATAACCCTACCATACAACCCAGCCATCCCACTCCTTGGAATTTACCCAAAGAAAAATTAAATTGGCAAACAAAAAAGCAGTCTGCACATTAATGTTTATTGCAGCTCAATTCATAATAGCTAAAACCTGGAATCAACCCAAATGCCCATCAACAGTAGACTGGATAAAGAAATTATGGGACATGTACTCTTTAGAATACTATACAGCAGTAAAAAACAATGAAATCTGGTCATTTGCAACAAAATGGAGGAATCTGGAAAACATCATGCTGAGTGAAGTAAGCCAGTCCCAAAGGGACAAATATCATATGTTCTCCGTGATTGGTGACAACTAACCAACCACAAAAAAGGAAACCTGTTGATGTCACCCTTTTTAAAAAAGCTTTTATGTAATGAAAGCAATTTTCTTAGGTACAACTTTTGGTATAAAGTGGTTCTTCCCACAACACCCACCCTCCCACCCCCACTGCTGTCCCATTTCATACTGTTGCTCCCATCTAAGAGACTGTCCTTGCTCCAGGGATTGGTTTTAGCTCCTTGGTAAATATATGTTGGATGTATATGTTTGGAATGATTTCTGGTGTTTCTATTCTGTTCCATTGGTCCATCCATCTGTTTTTGTACCAGTACCAGGCTGTTTTGATTATAACTGCATTGTAATATGTCTTGAAATCTGGTATTGTGACGCCTCTGGTTTGTTTTTGTTGTACAAGATTGCTTTAGCTATTAGAGGTCTCTTGTGTCTCTGTGTGAATTTTCAGCATCACTTTTCTAGGTCTGAGAAGCATGTATTTGGTATTCTGGATATTTTGACAATATTGATTCTTCCAATCCATGATCATGGAAGATTTTTTCATTTTTTGTATCTTCTTCTGTTTCTTTAATGTTTTGTGATTCTCATTATAGAGATCTGTGAAAACCTTGGTTAAATTTGTTCTGATGTTTGACTGTTTTTGTAGCTATTGTGAATGGGATTGATCTTAGAAGTTCTTCCTCAGTCGTGGCATTGCCGGTGTATACAAAGGCTGATGATTTCTGTGTATTGATTTTATATCCTGCTACTTTACCAAACTCTTCCATGAGTTCCAATGGTCTCTTAGTGCAGTCTTTTGGATCTAATTATAGAATTATGTTGTCTGTAAACAGGGATAATTTGACTTCCTCCTTCCAAATTTCTATCCATTTGATTTCTTTTTCTTGCTTAATGGCTCTGGCTTGAACTTTCAGGTCTGTATTGAATAGCAATGATGAGAGTGGGTATTGCTGTCTGGTACCTGATCTCAGTAGGAATGTTTCCAATTTTTCCCCATTCAGTATGATATTGACCATGGATTTGTCACAGATTGCCTTGATTGTGTTAAGGAATGTTCCTTCAAAACCTAATTTGCTTAGTTTTCATCTTGACAGCGTGTCATGTTTTTTTAAAAAATATTTTTCTAGACAGCAATAATTTTGAATTATTATCTCTTTTTTTTAAGGGAAAGGGTTTATTGGGGGACACCCTGCAGACTGGAGTGAAGGGGCGGCGAAGGAAAAAGGGAGGGAGACTGTAAGAAAGACAGAGAGAAGAAGAGCTAGCAAGGAAAAAAGATGAAGCAGAGAAGAGGAGAGAGGAGAGCAAAGCCAAGAGACCAGAGAAGGAGGCTGGAAGGAGGAACCAAAGAGAGAGCAGGAGAGAAGGGGCAAGAGAGCATGCGTTCAGGAACTGGCCCTTTTAAAACTTTGCCTGAGGGCAAACAGATTAGTATACTTGTAATGTTTTTCATCTGCCAATGTCCTTGATTTAATTTTGAAATTTGTTGCCACTCGTCCAGCCCTGCAAAAGATGCTTAAAGATGTGTTACACACAGAAACACAGAAACACGGTCATCAATATGAAAGAAGGTAAAGGAAGGAAACCAAGGAAGGAAAGCTAACAGCAAAAGATCACAGGGAATTCAAAGCATATATTAGAACTTATCTTTGACAAATGGCAGGGCAAAGTTACCACTTATCATTAGTCACATTGAACGTGAATGGCCTGAACTGTCCAGTTAAAAGACACCAATTGGCTGATTGGGTTAAGGAACAAAACCCATCTATTTGCTGCTTACAAGAAACACATCTTTCCAACAAAGATCCATACAGACTGAAAGTGAAAGGCTGGAAAAAGATATACCATGCCAACAGAAATGAAAAAAGAGCGGGCGTAGCCATCTTAATATCGGACAACATAAACTTTAACACAAAAACTGTTAAGAGAGACAAAGAGGGACACTATATCATGATTAAGGGATCAATTCAACAGGAAGATATAACAACTATCAATGTATATGCACCTAACTACAGGGCACCAGTTTATCTAAAAGATTTATTAACGGACTTAAAGGGAGACTTAGACCCCAATACAATAGTACTGGGGGACTTCAATACTCCACTCTCAGAAATAGATAGATCAATAGGACAGAAGATCAACAAGGATACAGTAGATTTAAATGACACTATAGCCCAAATGGATCTAACAGATATATACAGAACATTCAATCCAACAGCTAAAGAGTTTACATTCTTCTCAGCAGTACATGGAACCTTCTCTAGGATTGACCACATACTAGGCCATAAAGCAAGTCTCAGCAAATTCAAAAGAATTAGAATCATACCATGCAGCTTCACAGACCATAAAGGAATGAAGTTGGAAATTAGCAACTCAGGAATCCCTAGAGCATACACAAACACATGGAGATTGAACAACATGCTCCTGAATGAACAATGGGTCATAGAAGAAATCAAAAGAGAAATCAAAAACTTTCTGGAAGTAAATGAGGATAACAGCACAACATACCAAAACTTATGGGATACAGCAAAAGCAGTGTTAAGAGGAAAGTTTATATCAATAGGTGCCTACATCAAGAAATTGGAAAGGCACCAACTAGATGAGCTTTCAATTCACCTCAAGGATCTAGAAAACCTACAGCAAACCAGACCCAAATCTAGTAGGAGAAGAGAAATAATTAAAATCAGAGAAGAAATTAACAGGATTGAATCAAGAAAAACATTACAAAAAATCAGCCAAATGAGGAGCTGGTTTTTTGAAAAAATAAACAAAATTGACACCCCATTGGCCCAACTAACTAAAAAAAGAAGAGAAAAGACCCAAATCAATAAAATCAGAGATGAAAAAGGAAATGTAACAACAGACACCACAGAAATAAAAAGAATCATCAGAAATTACTACAAGGACTTGTATGCCAGCAAACAGGGAAACCTATCAGAAATGGATAGATTCCTGGACACATGCAACCTACCTAAATTGAACCAGGAAGACATCGAAAACCTAAACAGACCCATAACTGAGACAGAAATTGAAACAGTAATTAAGGCCCTCCCAACAAAGTAAGCCCAGGACCAGATGGATTCACTGCTGAATTATACCAGACATTTAAAGAAGAACTAACTCCATTCTTCTCAAACTATTCAGAACAATCGAAGAAGAGGGAATCCTCCCAAATTCTTTCTATGAAGCCAGCATCACCTTAATCCCTAAGCCAGAGAAAGATGCAGCACTGAAAGAGAATTACAGACCAATATCCCTGATGAACATAGATGCAAAAATCCTCAATAAAATTCTCGCCAATAGAATGCAACAACACATCAGAAAGATCATCCACCCAGACCAAGTGGGATTTATCCCTGGTATGCAGGGATGGTTTAATGTGCGCAAGACAATCAACGTGATACACCACATTAACAGACTGCAGAAGAAAAACCATATGATTATCTCAATAGATGCCGAGAAAGCATTTGATAAAATACAACACCCTTTCATGATGAAAACTCTAAGCAAACTGGGTTTGGAAGGAACATTCCTCAATACAATCAAAGCAATCTATGAAAAACCCACAGCCAACATCCTATTGAATGGGGAAAAGTTGGAAGCATTTCCACTGAGATCTGGTACCAGACAGGGATGCCCACTCTCACCACTGCTATTCAATATAGTTCTGGAGGTTCTAGCCAGAGCTATTAGGCAAGAAAAAGAAATTAAAGGGATACAAATTGGGAAGGAAGAACTCAAACTATCCCTCTTTGCAGATGATATGATTCTTTATGTAGGGGACCCAAAGAACCCTACAAAGAGACTATTGGAACTCATAGAAGATTTTGGCAAAGTAGCAGGGTATAAAATCAATGCACAAAATTCAACAGCCTTTGTATACACAGACAATGCCATGGCTGATAAAGAACTTCTAAGATCAATCCCATTCACAATAGCTACAAAAACAATCAAATACCTTGGAATAAACTTAACCAAGGACGTTAAAGATCTCTACGATGAAAATTACAAAACCTTAAAGAAAGAAATAGAAGAGGATACCAAGAAATGGAAAAATCTTCCATGCTCATGGATTGGAAGAATCAACATCATCAAAATGTCCATTTTCCCAAAAGCAATTTACAGATTCAATGCAATACCAATCAAGATACCGAAGACCTTCTTCTCAGATCTGGAAAAAATGGTGCTGAAATTTATATGGAGGCACAAGAGATCTCGAATAGCTAAAGCAATCTTGTACAACAAAAACAAAGCTGGAGGCATCACAATACCAGATTTCAGGACATACTACAGGGCAGTTTTAATCAAAACAGCATGGTACTGGTACAGAAACAGATGGATAGACCAATGGAACAGAATTGAAACACCAGAAATCAACCCAAACATCTACAGCCAACTCATATTTTATCAAGGATCTAAAACTAATTCCTGGAGCAAGGACAGTCTATTCAATAAATGGTGCTGGGAAAATTGGATGTCCACGTGCAGAATCATGAAGCAAGACCCCTACCTTACACCTTACACAAAAATCCACTCAACATGGATTAAAGACCTAAATCTACGACCTGACACCATTAAGTTACTAGAGAACATTGGAGAAACCCTTCAAGATATTGGCACAGGCAAAGACTTTCTGGAAAAGACCCGGGAGGCACAGGCAGTCAAAGCCAAAATCAACTATTGGGATTGCATCAAATTGAGAAGTTTCTGTACTGCAAAAGAAACAGTCAGGAGAGTGAAGAGACAGCCGACAGAATGGGAAAAAATATTTGCAAACTATGCAACAGATAAAGGGTTAATAACCAGAATCTACAAAGAGATCAAGAAACTCCACAAAAACAAAACCAACAACCCACTTAAGAGATGGGCCAAGGACCTCAATAGACATTTTTCAAAAGAGGAAATCCAAATGGCCAACAGGCACATGAAAAAATGTTCAAGGTCATTAGCAATCAGGGAAATGCAAATCAAAACCACAATGAGGTTTCACCTCACCCCGGTTAGAATGGCTCACATGCAGAAATCTACCAACAACAGATGCTGGCGAGGATGTGGGGAAAAAGGGACACTAACCCACTGTTGGTGGGAATGCAAACTGGTCAAGCCACTATGGAAATCAGTCTGGAGATTCCTCAGAAACCTGAAGATAACCCTACTGTTCGACCCAGCCATCCCACTCCTTGGAATTTACCCAAAGGAATTTAAATTGGCAAACAAAAAAGAGGTCTGCACCCTAATGTTTATTGCAGCTCAATTCACAATAGCTAAGACCTGGAACCAACCTAAATGCCCATCATCGATAGACTGGATAAAGAAATTATGGGATATGTACTCTTTAGAATACTATACTGCAGTAAGAAACAACGAAATCCAGTCATTTGCAACAAAATGGAGGAATCTGGAACACATCATGCTGAGTGAAATAAGCCAGTCCCAAAGGGACAAATACCATATGTTCTCCCTGATCGGTGACGACTGACTGAACACCAAGAGGGAAACCTGTTGGAGTGAGGTGGACAGTATGGGAAACGGTGGCTAGATCAGCATAGCCCTGACTGTTAATGAACAACTTAATACATTATCCCTCTTAGTAGTTTTTTTTATCTGTTCTACTTAATATGACTGATTTAGTTCTGTAATTGATGCACAGTTATTCTTAAGTGTTGAAAATTAACTGCAATGTGATCCCTGTTGAACATGGGAGTGGGAATGGGAGAGGGAAGAGATGTATAATTTGGGACATGCTCAGGCTGACTTGCCCCACGTGGTGGAGTTGGAAGCATACCAGGGGATTCCAATTCAATCCCATCGAGGTGGCATGTACCAATGCCATCTCACTGTTCCAGGTGATCAATTTCAGTTCACAGTTGGTCATGGTGGAGGGACTGGGAGTCAAAGGGAGCACATAGACAAGTCTAGTACCTGCTAACGCTAACCAATGGAGTAAATAAAGGGGAGAGTGATCCAACATGGGAAGTGAGATACTCAGCAGACTCATAGAATGGCAGATGTCCTAAGTAGCACTCTGGCCTCAGAATCAGCCCTAAAGGCATTCGGATCTGGCTGAAAAGCCCATGAGAGTATTTCAGGCATGGAAAGCCAAGACACTCTGGCAAAAGATCTCTGTGAGTGAGATCCCAGTGGAAAAACAGGTCATCAAAGAAGGAGGTACCTTTCTCTGAAGGGAGGAGAGAACCTCCACTTTGACTATGACCTTGTCTAAACAAGATAAGAGTCGGAGAACTCAGAGGGCTTCCATAGCCTTGGAAACTCATGACTGGAGCAGAGGGAGATTACTGATGCCATAGACAGGAGTGTCAATTGGTAAAGTCAACAACAGGAGTCACTGTGCACTTACTCCTCATGTAGGATCTCTGTCCTTAATGTGCTGTGCATTGAGATTTAATGCTATAACGAGTACTCAAACAATATATTTCACTTTGTGTTTCTATGGGGGTGCAAACTGTTGAAATCCTTACTTAATGCATACTAAACTGATCCTCTGTAAAAAAAAAAAAAAGAAATTATCAATTCCCAACTTGACTCTCACTGGGATTAAACATGACAATAGGTCTGCTCTGATTTCATCATCATTTAAAAAAAAATCATCTATTATTTTTCACTTTATGTTTCTGTGTGGGAGCAAACTGTTGAAATCCATACTTAATGTATACTAAGCTGATCTTCTGTATATTAAGATAATTGAAAATGAATCTTGATGTGAATGGAAGGGGAGAGGGAGTGGGAAAGGGGAGGGTTGTGGGTGGGAGGGACGGTATTGGGGGGAAGCCATTGTAATCCATTATTCGTACTTTGGAAATTTATATTCATTAAATAAAAGTTTAAAAAAAAAAAGAAATAACCCATTAAAAATTTTTAGAGTAAGATTAAGGTAACACATCAAATTTCAGCTTGAGTTACTTTAAATAGTGTTGAACTATTTTCATAGACAGTTTATAAACTAACCCAAATAGTTTTTTATAGGATATAACATGTTGAGTATACAAAAGTTTTACCCAATTTAAATTAGCAGTTACACCTAAATGACTTAGGATGCTGATATATTTTTATCTGAATTTAATTGAAATTAAAATTGCATTCATCTAAGTACTAATTACCCATTGCTGTTTCATTGAGTACTGATTACCCATAAACCTGTTAAAATAAATTGCAAAATAAGTTAAGCATTTTACAAAGCAATACTTTTAAAGGTAGTGGTATTTTTAGATTTAAAGAAAGATTAGTTACAGTGGGCCAGGTCCCTGCAGGGAAACCTGATTCTCCTATCTGCATGATAAAACAAAGAGCTATCAGAAGGGTGGGACACCTAATTTGTTTCTCAATAAGCAGGGAGCCCAAAAGGATGGGACTACCATTCCCTTGCTATTCTTATGGTAAGACTGGGACAAGAGAGGGACAAAAGACCAGTTGAAAACCATGGAGACCATTCCCAAACCGATAAGACAGAGATAGTAGACTTGGGGCTCTGAGATAAAGAATTCCTAGGTGGGAGGGGGAGATACAGTGAGTGGGGATAGGAGCTAGGGAGGAAGTACATGTGGGCATGAGAGTGGCTTTGAGGAATAGTTGAGCCAGGGGCTTCAGATAGGACAGAAAAGGTTGACACCGCCCCCTGGAATTCGGCAGGAGTGGGGAGGTGAGGACACATAGGCCGGAGCCAATGGTGGATTCTGCTGCGTGGGAGATAATGGCCGCTGAGGCCTCAGGAGGCGGCTGAGCCGGTGCCTGTAGATTGGAGCAATAAGGAAGTTTATCTGCAGGATAACAGGATCAGGGCAGAAGGAAGGATTTTTGTTCAGGCCTCTGCCCCCTAGTGTGAATCTTGGAGACCAGAAGTACACAGGGGAGGTTTAGTTCGAAGATAGGAAAAGGCTTGAACATATGGAATCCCCTTCCATTTTCCTGAATGCTCACAGAAGTGATAAAGATGTTATCAGGGTCAAACTACTCCAACTTCCAATCCCTCAGGGCCAAATGCACCATCATAGAGGGGCCGCTTTTGAGGACTGGGGCCAATTTGAGAGGGAAGGCCGATGTCTGGATGGAGGTCACGGAGCGTTCGGTGGCTTGGAAAGAGTTCCGGAGATGTGCTTCGCGACCAGCAAAAATCCAGGACCCCAGAGCACTGGGGGATGCTGGATTACCAATATGAAGCTATCCGAGTCATGGCACCAATGTTATATCTTAATGTTAGCCGTCACAAAGCACACTGGACACCGGAGTAAGGGAAAGGGTTTATTGGGGGACACCCTGCAGACCGGAGTGAAGGGGCGGCGAAGGAAAAAGGGAGGGAGACTGTAAGAGAGAAAGACAGAGAGGAGAAGAGCTAGCAAGGAGAGAAGATAAAGCAGAGAAGAGGAGAGAGGAGAGCAAAGCCAAGACCAGAGGAGGAGACTGGAGCGAGGAACCAAGAGAGAGCAGGAGAGAAGGGGCAAGAGCTATTATCTCTTAATATGCAGAATTCCTTCTCAAGCAGTAAACTGAATTCATTCTTCTTGTCAGGGAAATATTTTTTTGTATTATATCTTTATATTGTGGCAGTTCTTGACTTCATGGGTACCAATTACCTTCATCCTACGTTATCTTTCTCTTTCACAACTATCATGTCTCCCAACTACTCAAATTGTTGAGTGTGTCCGTTTCCATTTCTCATTGTGCTGTTAAGCCAGTTTTTATCCATGTTTGTTGCTTTCCTTTGCCTTTCTAATTTATTTATAAAATCTCTAGTGTTGTTATTTTGGTTCACAATCTATTTAACCAATGCTATAACAACTTTTTTCTTCTCACCCTTTCAACTCATCTCATATTTGGGTTCATATTTTATTTTTTTATCATAAAGTACTACTTGGAAATTTCCATGTTAACACAAGTAGAAAGAAACAGGAACATAGGCTTTTGCTCTCAAAATACCTAAAAAATGAACAAAAATTATTTTCAAAAGACCCAAAGTCTGTTTGTATGTGTGTGTGTGTGGCTGTGGATGTCTTTATTGAAAACAAGTTGTTGTAACATTGGGATAGCTTGCATCTGATCCTGGAGGTCAATCAGATAGATTGTAGAAGTTTTTAATGCCAGGTCTGGTATGTGGCATGGCAGGTTAAGCTACAGCTTACAAGGCCAGAATCCCATGTGAGCACAGGTTTGTGTCCTGGCTGTTCTGTTTCCAATCTAGCTCCTTAATAATGTACCTGGGAAATCAGCAGGGGATGGCATAGTACTTAGGCCTCTGCCACCCACAAGGGAGACCTGGATGGAGCTCCAGTCTCCTGGCTTCGGTCTGATCCAGCTCTGGCCTTGTGGCCATTTGGGGAATAAACCAGCAGATGGAAAATCTCTGTCTCGCTGTAAGTACTTGGGCCATTTTCTGTTGCCTTCCCAGGCACATCAGCAGAGAGCTGGATCAGAAGTGGAGCAGCCAGAACAAGAATCAGCACCCAGGAGAGATACAGGCTTTGCAGGTGGCAGCTTTACTTGCTATACCACAGTGCTGACCCCTGTAAATAAATCTTTCACAAAAAAATTTTTAGTGTCCATTCCAAACCTAAGTAACACAAAATAATTTATTACAATCATGGTGTTACCTGGATTTTATGGTTGTATGTGTGTACATATAAAATTACCATTTCTAAATAGAAATCATGCAAGCCAACCCAATTCCTTTTAATCTAATTCAATAAATTCGTGTCAAGTGAGAACAGCTCCATTCAATTTAACTGAATGCAGTTGGTTGCTCTATCCTTGGTTCATCTCCATGTAGTGTGAGAAATAAAAGTCCAGCCAGAGGATAGCTTTCCATTGCCAGTATTTTCTCTAACTACCTCCCATTCTCCTACTTACGCAGTTGACCAGGTTTTCATCCCTCATCTCAGACCTTCAGTTTCTTGCCTTTGTGGCTCATTTGCTATCACCTGTTTTAAAGTTCTTTTCCTTTTGATAACTTATTTGGATCAGTTTTCTGAGTCCTACCGACTTTAGTGCATTTCATTAATCTGTTCACATCTTATATCTATTCAGTTGCAATGACTCAGCAACTAAGAGTAAGAAATAATCCAAGTTAAAATTAATTCTAAAAAATTAATGCAAGAATACAAGACCATATCTTGACTTCCCTATATATGTATGAATGGTCTTCAAAGAGCTCATGAAGAGGGGTCATTGCTGTGGCTTAGTGGGTAAAGCCTCTGCTTGCAGTGCCGGCATCCCATGTGGCGCTGGTTTGAGTCCTAGATGCTCCACTTCCTTTCCAGCTCTCTGCTATGGCCTGAGAGGGCAGTAGAGGATGGCCCAAGTCCTTGGGCCCCTGCATCCACAGGTGAGACCCAGAAAAAGCTCCTCTCTCCCGGCTTCGGATCAGCCAAGCTCTGGCAGTTTTGGCCAATTGGAGAGTGAATCAGTAGATGGAAGATTTCTCTCTCTCTCTGCCTCTAACTCTCTGTGACTCTGCCTTTCAAATAGTAAATAAATAAATCTTTGAAGAGTGTATCTTACAAAAAAGGTATGCACCGATTTAAAAAAATGCAACAAAATACATATTTTTAAATTATATTTTCCACAAACTTTTAAAAAAAGATTTATTTATTTATTTGAAAGGCAGAGTCACAAAAACAGAGAAGGAGAGACAGAAAGAGAGAGGTCTTCCATCCACTGGTTCACTCTCCAATTGGCCTCAGCAGCTGGAGCTGCACCAATCTGAAGCCAGGAGCCTCTTCTGGGTCTCCCAAGTGGGTGCAGGGGCCCAAGGATTTGGGACATCTTCTACTGCTTTCCCAGGCCATAGCAGAGAGCTGGATCAGAAGTGGAGCAGCCAGGACTCGAACCAGCACCCATTTGGGATGTCAGTAATGCAGATGGCTGCCTTACCCGCTACGCCACAGAGCCAGCCCCCACAAACTTTTTGAAATATCCTCCTACAATGTACTGTATTGGGATGGTCATAGATGGCACAGAAAGATTATCTAACTGGGCACTAAACAGATAATGATGCCTCACCTGTTCACCATTTTTGTCCTTGATATTTTGTTCTTAATTTTTAAAAAAAGATTTATTTACTTGCTTGAAAGAGTTACAGAGAGAGGAAAGATGGAGAGAGAGATTTTTCTTCCACTGGTTCACTCCCCAAATGGCCACACTGGCTATGACTGGGCCAGATGGAAACCAGGTCTCCCATGTGGGTGGCAATGGACCAAGTATTTGGGCCATCTTTCATTGTTTTCCCAGGCCATTAGCAAAGAGCTAGATCAGAAGTGGAGCAGCTAAAACTTAGATGCTGTTGTCACAGGTGGTGACTTTACATGCTATGTCACAATGCCAGCCCCTGTTCTTAATTATTTTTTCCTCTATCTTCAACTGATTGTATTGAGGCAGAAATAGAATTCTTTTTGTGGGTGCGATATAAGTCCTAAAGAGCAGATTGGGCAAGGCAGGCATGCAACTGAGGACATAATCAGTCCTCAGCATCTCAAAATAAATATATACTTTCCAGATATACCAAAGAAATAAAAAAGGCAGGGAGATTCTATGACTGATTAAAACTTGGCATAAAAGCAAACAGTTTATTTGTACTGCTTTTATGCTTTGATTGACGTGCAAGTGTCTTCCTGTTATTCTTGGCAGGGAAGAAAATTAAAATTTTGCCTTTGATGTTTTTATCTTTACTTGACTATTTTTTAACTGTGGCTGAGCCAATCTGAATCTAGGAGGTAGGAGCTTCTTCCAGGTCTCCCATGTGGGTACAGGGGCCCAAGCACTTGGACCATCTTCTACTGCTTTCCCAGGCCATTTGCAGGGAGCTGGATCTGAAGAGGAACAGCTGGGACATGAACTGGAGTCCATATCAGATGCCAGCACCACAGGTGGAGGCTTAGCTTAATACACCACAATGTCAACCCCTATTTTTACATTTTAATTAGAGAAAATAATTACTGAACTAAATTTAAAGACTAAAAGTAACATTTGATAGTGATTAGAAAAGTCATGAAGCTGCTTTGAGTGACTGTCAGAGGGACAGTTTTATCTGGCAGTGTGGATAAATTAGGACAAAGATTGTTGATGTTAGTGTTGATAGTGGTGGAAACTGACTTGCTTATTTTCAAGATTACTCTTTCAATATTACAGTTCTTGTACTCATTCCTTACAGCAGCATAGTCAATAGAATTTATCAAATGATGACAATATTCTACAGCTATACTATCAAATGTGGTAATCATATGCAATGTTTCTTTTCTTCCTGTCTTTGTCTACCATAGTAGAAGAAAAAAATCCAACAATCCAACTCATAATTACACATTGTTAGGAACAGAAATACTTGTTGACTTTGTTAAATAATTTTGGGGGTTATTTTCAACATGGAGTCAGGATCATTGAGAATATTTTGCACTAAAGAATTCAATGCTTGGTCAGTGATCAAGACTACGGCTCCTTCCACTTGAAGTGTGAAAGTAAAAAAAAAAAAAATATGTCAACATTAGAAATTGAGGAAGGGGTTAGCATTATGACATGGAATGTTAAGCTTCTGCCTGCAATGCCAGCATCCCATTTCAGAGCTCCAGTTTGAGTCCTGCCTGCTTCTGATTTAGCTCCCTAATATAATGTGCCTGAAAAAGCTACAGAGGATGGCCCCTGCAGTTCATGAAGGAGAACTTTATGGAGTTCCCGGCTCCTAGGTTCTGCCTGGCCCAGCCCCAGGCATTGTGGCCATTTGGGGAATGAACTAGTCAATAGAACATCTTTTCCCCTGTCTCTCCCTCTCTCCCTCTGTCACTCTGCCTTTCAATAAATAAAGTAAATCTTTAAAAAAGAAATTGAGAAGTGGTTCCTTAATATAGCTCTGTTTTTAAATTTGTCTTTGTAAAGCATTTCTTAGTTCTTTCTTGTACATATTCAGTTGAATTGCTTTGCCTTGCTCTCCTCAATTCTTAACAACACGTCATCAATTTATTTCTTTGAGAGAAGGAAATTCTTAACTATAAGAAAAGTATATAGAACTCTGTGATTAAACTGTAGTATCAGCTCAGTCTTCTTTTAAAAATCCTATCTTATCTTCAATAGTTAAAGTATTGATATTTTGGTCCCAAACTACTGGGTTCTATCTGAATAAATTCTGAATATGTTGCCTAAGTAAATCAGTTGAGCACATCACTTGTAATTACATAATTGGTCAAATAAATATCCAGTCAATAAGAAAATTGCATATCCTTTCTTGTTGCACAACCTCCAATTGCCAGTCTTTCCCTGGACAGCCAATAAACCAGTGTGTAACAGCAGAGCTGTATAACTGCTACTCATTCCTTGCATAGAATTCTGAGAAGGCATATATCAACCACTGTGACTTAATCATCCAGCTTTCACTGTTCCCCTTCACATTTCAGTGAGTATCAAGTGATATTTTGTTGACCATTGGCTATTTTGAGAAAATAGTACAAACAATATTAAATACCAAGTTTTAATAAAGTTACTCCAATTTAGCTAATTATTCATTTTTTGAGTTCTATGAACAGCTAAGTGTTTGGTGTTGGCTACATAAGTGTCTCAGGACTTAGAAATGGAGAATCCCAAGGGTAAAATATCTGTAACAGACTCCTTATTAGCCATTAACCCCTGGGATTTCTTTGTGTGTCACTCTCATGGCACTATGATGCATGAATGGTGTAAGAATAACCTAAGAATGTAATAAATATGTGAGGTAGATGATGTATGAGTAGTAATATGTCACTGAGTTCATGCAGCATTCGAATTATTGTTTAGTTTCCCCCTTTCCCATTACACTGGGAAAGTCTTTGGTGTGTTGTAGTCAATGATTAGCAGAGCATCTTGCATGTAGTGAGTTCTTAATACATTTCTTAAACATATAAATGCATAAGTGAGTAAAAAAGTTCAAATTAGAACAAAAATTTAGGACAAAACTTTAATTTGAAAACCAAGCTAAGCATCCTTTGTATGTTATAATAACTGATTAGTTGTTTAAAGACTGGCATATAGTATTTCAACATTCTCTAGATCTTATTGATCACCTTTTCCTAAATTAAATAAATGTCTTATTGTAGCTAATTTAGAGAGTACTTTGCTTCAGAAACAAAAGTTGACACATTTGTCAACCACATAGTTAAGGTAGGAAGAAAAAAAGACATATTAACTCTATTTTGAGTTAAGCAGTTCATAAGCAGTTTATTATTGAATCAGAATCCCACCCAATAAATACGAAGTAACAATATCATTAGAAATCACCATTTTTGCAAACTCTAATGAAATAATGGAGGTAGTGAATGATCATCCACACATACTATACCAATTCAATGAAAAACTGAAGGGAAATCTTATAATAGATGGCTCAAGTTGACAATATTTGAAACTACTGGTTTATATAAACCTCTGGGTACAGATGAGTATGCTGGTAACACCGCAGATTGTCAAAGCTATATCCAAACTATGGAAAATCCTAAAGAATTTTTTCTAGAGAATAAACAGCTCCTTTTCCTCCACAAATATCTAGCAAGGAGGGAAAAAGTGAGACAAGAAACCTGTGGCTTAAAAGAAATTTAAGGCATGCCAACCATTTGCAATGTATAAGCACTTTTGGATTCCGGTTTGAATAGATTATAAAAATATATGAGACAATTAGTAAGGTTTGATTTCTGGGTGAATAATTGATTATATTAAATAATTATTTGTTAATTTTTTGAGGAGTGAAAATACTATTGGTGGGAATATTTTAAAGATATCTAGTGAAGTATTTATGGATGAAAGATATATATATATTAAATTTACCTTTTGAAGAAAATAGCTAATGGATTTATAGGCATTTGTAATATTTTATAATTACTAAGGTTGGTTGATAGGTACATGTGCAGTTATTATAATGCTATTTCTACTTTCATATGTTTTTTTAATTTCCATAATGAAAAGTATAAAAGGAGGGAAAACCAGGCAGAAGTGATTCAGAATCAACTCCCAGGACTGAATTTCAGCTGCACTATATATCGCCTGATGACTATGTGACTACTTCATCTTCCGTGCCTCAGTTTTCTCATTTTTCAGTGATGATAATAGTGCTACTTGCCTAAGAAACCTGCCAAAATTCAGTGAATTAATACATTTAGAATAGTGGCCACTACATAACATATGCTAATATACTTTAGTTATTTAAAACAGAAGTAATCTTAACTAACAATTAGTTTTAAAGCTTAGCAGCAATACTTTTCTGGCATCAAAACTCCAACATGTTAATAGTTTCCTAAAATCTTGAGATGAATAAGATTTAAAAATCAAGTGTGGGCCCAGCAAAAGATCACAAGTGCTGCAGGGATGGAAACAGTAAGTACAAGTGTACATATTTACCAATTACACTCTTTGGAAACCCAAGCTGATACTAGGAAAATATTCATAAAATTATGGAATTTTTCAACTGGATTCATCTATTTTACCCTTTCTCTTACTAACAAAACAACCAAAAAACAAAAAACTGTGGTCCAAAGGGGTCGAGTAATTTGTTAGAAATCTGAGGCTGGTGTTGTAGTGCAGCAGATTAAGCTGCCACTCACAATGCTAGTTTCCTGTATTGGAACAGGTTGGATTTTCAGCTGTTCCACTTTTGGTTCAGCTCACTGCCAAGATCCTCAAGAGAGCAGTGAAAAAAGTGTGCCAAGTTCTTTGACTCCTGCCACCTATGCGGAGGGTTGGAAGGATTTCCAGGACCCTGGCTTCATCTTGGCTCTGGCATGGCAGTTGCAGCCATTTGGAGAGTAAACCAACATCAGAAAGACCTCTCTCTCTCTCTCTCTCTCTCTGTCTCTCTCTCTCTCCCCTTCTTTCTGTCACTGTCCCTTTCAAATGAAAATAAAAAATAAAAAATAAACCCACTTCTAGTAGATCAGCGTACCTTTTCCCCACATCCTCACCAGCATTTGTTGTTTGTTGATTTCTGTATAAAAGCCATTCTAACTGGGGAGAGGTGAAACATCATTGTGGCTTTAATTTGCATTACCCTGACAGCTAGTGATCCTGAACATTATTTAATGTGTCTGTTGGCCATTTGGAATTCCTTTTCTGAAAAATGTCTGTTTAAGTCCTTGGCCCTTTTCTCAACTGGGTTGTTTTGTTGGTGTTGAGTTACTTGAACTCTTTATATTTTTTTGGTTATTAATCCTTTATCAGTTGTATGGTTTGCAAATAATTTCTCCTATTCTGTCATTTGACTCTTCACTGAGTGTTTCTTTTAAAATACAGAAGCTTCTCAACTAGAGGTAATCCCATTTGTCAATTTTGGCTTTTATTGCCTATTCCTCTGGGGTCTTTTCCAACAACTCTGCCTGTTCCAATGTCTTGCAGAGTTTCCCCAATGTTCTCTAATAATTTGAAGGTATTGTGTCATAGATTTAGATCTTTAATACATTTTGTGTGGATTTTTGTGAAAGGTGTAAGGTAGGGGTCTTGCTTCATATAACTGCATGTGGAAATCCATTTTTTCCCAGCACCAGTTGTTAAAGAGACTGTCCCTGCTCCAGGGATTGATTTTAGCTCTTTTGTCAAAGAATTGGTTATAGATGCTTGGATTGATTTCTGGCATTCTATTCTGTTCCATTGGTTTATCCATCTGTTTTGTACCAGTACAAGGCTGTTTTGATTATGACTGCTGTGTAATGTCTTGAAATCTGGTATTGTAATATTTGTGATACCTCTAGTTTTGTTTTTGTTATATAAGATTGCTTTAGCTATTTGGGGTCTCCTGTTTTCCATATGAATTTCAGCATCATTTTTCTATATCTGAGAAAATCCTCTTAGTATTTCGATTGCTATTGCATTGAATCTGTAAATTGCTTTTTGTAGTATGAACATTTTGATGCTATTTATTTTTTCAATCCATGCACATGTAAGATTTTTCCAATTTTTTGAATCTTTCCTATTTCTTTCTTTAATGTTTTGTAATTATTGTAGAGATCTTTGACATCCTTGGTTAAATTTATTCCAAGATATTTGATTTCTTTTTTAGCCATTGTTAATTGGATTGGTCTTAGAAGTTCTTTCTCAGTTGTGGCATCATCTGTGAATACAAAGGCTATTGATTTTTGTGTGTTGATTTTATATCGTGATACTTTACCAAACTCTTCTATGAGTTCCAATAGTCTCTAGGATCCACTACAGAATTATGTCATCTGCAAAGAGGGATAGTTTGATTTCCTCCTTTCTAATTTGTATTCCTTGGATTTCCTTGTCTGGCCTAATGGCTCTGGCTAAACTTTCAGGACCATATTGAATAGCAATGATGAGAGTGGGCATCCTTGTCTGGTTCCATATCTCAATGGGAATACTTCTAATTTTTCCCCATTCAATAGGATGGTGGCTGTGGATTTGTCAAAGATTACCTTGATTTTGCTGAGGAATGTTCCTTCTATACCCAATTTGCTTAAAAAGCTGTTGCATTTTATCAAATGCTTTCTCTGAATCTATTGAGATAATCATATGGTTTTTATTTTTTACTTTGTTAATGGGATGTAACACATTGGTTGACTTGTGAATGTTGGGCCATCCCTGCATACCAGGGATAAATCCCACTTGGTCTGGGTGAATGATTTTTCTTATGTGTTGTTGGATTCAATTAGCTAGTATTTTGTTGAAGAAATTGGTTTGTAGTTCTCGTTCTCTGTTGCATCTTTTTAAGATTTAGGAATTAAGGTAACACAGGCTTCCTAGAAAGAATTTGAGAGTATTCCCTCCCTTTCAATTGCTTTAATAGCTTGAGAAGAATTGGAGTTACTTCTTTTTAAATGTCTGGTAGAATTCAGCAGTGAGCCATCCAGTCCTGGGCTTTTTTATTTTTTTGGAGCATCTATATTACTGCTTGGATTTCCATCTTGGTTATGGATCTGTTAAGGTTTTCTATGCTTTCATGTCTGAATTTAAGTAGGCTGTAAGTGTCCAGGAATTGGCACACTTATTCTTTATTTCCCTGTTTCTTGGTGTACAGATCTTTGTAGTAATTTCCAATGATTCTTATTTCTGTGGTGTCTGCTGTTACATTTCCTTTTTCAACTCTAATTTTATTGATTTGGGTCTTCTTTCTCCTTTTTTTGGTTAGTTGGGTCAATGGTGTGTCAATTTATTGTTTATTTTTTTTTTTCAAGAAACCAGCTCTTCATTTGTATTGTTTTATTGGTTTCAATTTAGTTTATTTCTTCTCTATTTTTAATTGTTTCTTTTCTCCTACTAGTTTTGGGTTTGGTTTGCTGTTGTTTTTCTAGATCCTTGAGGTACACAGATAGTTCATTTCTTTGGTGCCTCTCCATTTTCTTGATGTAGGCACCAACTGCTATGAACTTCCCTCTTAACACTGCTTTCACTGTATCCCACAAATTTTGTTATGTTGTATTGCTTTTTCTCCATTAGTTTCCAGAAATTTTTTGATTGCTCCTATGACCCACTGTTCATTCAGAAGCATGTTGTTCAATCTTCTTGTGTTTGCATATGTTCTAGAAACTTTCTGAGTTCTTGATTTCCAACTTCATTCCGTTGTGGTCAGAGAAGATGCATGGTATTATTTTGATTGTTTCAAATCTGCTGACTTGCTTTATGGCCTAGCAGGTAGTCAATCCTAGAGAAAGTTTCATGCATTGTTAAGAATAATGTGAATTCTGTGGTTGTGGGAAGAAAAGTTCCGTAGATATCTGTTAGATCCATTTGGTCTATAGTGTCGAATAACTGTTGTTTCCTTGTTGATTTTCTCTTTGGTTGATCTGTCTATTGCTGTATAAGTGGGGTATTGAAGTCTCCCATTGCTATTATATTTGGGTCTATGTCTCCTTTTATATTGCTTACATTTCTTTTAAATAGCCAGGAGCCCTGTATTTAGGTGCATATGCATTTATAATAGTCACGTCTTCCTGTTGAGTTGATCCCTTAATCATTACATAGTGTCCTTCTTTGTCTCTTTTAACAGTTTTTTTGTTAGAATCTATTTTGTCTGATATTAGGATACTACACCATCACTTTTTTGGTTTCCGTTCATATAGAATATCTTTTTCTATCCTTTCACTTTCAGTCTGCGTGAAACTTTGTTGGTGAGATGTGCTTTTGTAGGCAGCAAACAGATGGGTTTTGTTTTTTAATCCATTTGGCCAGTCTGTGTCTTTTTACTGTGGAGTTGAGGCTATTTACATTAAAGATGACTATTGATAAGAAATGAGTTCGCCCTGCCGTTTTCCCATATATATTCCTATTGCTTATTTTGGATTGCTTTTGTATTTTTCTGAGAGGTTTTCTTCTTTCATAGTGATGACCATGTTTCTGTGTTTCTGTGTGTAGCACATCCTTAAGTTTATCTTTTTAAAGACTGGACAGGTACTGACAAATTCTTTCAATTTCTGTTTGTTATGGAAGGTCTTTATTTCACCTTCATTCATAAATGAGAGCTTTGCAAGGTTTAGTTTCCTGAGTTGACAGGTTTTTTTCTCTTAAGACTTGGAATATATTTCATCATTGTCTCCTAGCTTGTAAGGTTTCTGATGAGAAGTCTGCTGTGAGTCTAATTAGAGATCCTCTGAAAGTAATCTGGCATATTTTTCAAGCATATTTTAGAATCATTTCTTTATGTCTTACTATGGAGAGTTTGATTACCATGTGTCGTGGTGAAGATCTTTTCTGGTCCTGTCTATTAGGGGTTCTATGTGCTTCCTGTACTTATATTTCCCTTTATTTCTACAAATTAGTAAAGTTTTCTGTTATTATTTCATTAAAAAGGGCTTCTAATCTTTTCTCTCTTTCCATGCCTTCAAGAACTCCTAAGACCCATATGTTGGGTCATTTGATAGTATCCTGTATATCTCCAGTAGTGTTTGTTTAGTTTTCTAATATTGTTTTCTTGTTTTTGGTCTGACTGTAAAATTTCCAGAAATTTGTCTTTTAGCTCCAAGGTTCTTTTTTCTGCCTCATATACTCTATTATTAAAACTTTCCACTGCATTTTTATTTTATCTATTAAATACTTCAAATCTATTATTTCACTTTGATTTCTCTTTAACATTTCAATTCACGAAAAAAGTTTTCAATTGTATCATGTTTAGTTTTCCATGGTTTGTGAATTTACTTCTGATTGCTTCTGGGTAATCCAATGATTAGTTTTTTAATTCAATTTCTGGCATTTCCTCAACCTCTTCATTTTCACATTCTAATGTTAAAATGTTATAGTGCTCCTTTGGGTGGCTCATATTGTCTTCCTTATTCTTGTTTTTGAACTTTTGCCTTTTTTTTGCATTTGTAGAAATTTTTCTCTTTGATTAGATCTGTGATTCTCAGGTGCAGGTTGCCTGCTGCAGCCCTGCTTGCTTCTCCATTGTGCTTGGTGGGTTGGAGAGTCCTGCAGGTGGCTTCTCCTCCATGGAGATGGCTTCTCTCACGCTCTCATTGTCAGGCAAACAGCATGGTGCAACTGGAACAGTTGCTGGGTGGCTGCTCCCTGCCTGTGTCCAAGAATACCATCAGCTCTCCCCCTCACTAGACACAAGTCTCCACTATGGGCTGAGGTGGGGAAGGAGAGAGACACATCACACTTTTTTTCTGCCTCTGGATAATTGGTCGCCTGTTGTCGTGGGGATCCGTGTGGTACCCAAAAGCTGTTGACCAAGCTCTCCCTCCCATTGTATCAGCAGTGTGTGGGCCCATGGAGTCCCCTCTCACCTGGCTTGCTATGGCATACGTCCTCCTCCCTGGATCCGAGTCAGCACGTCTTCTGTTGTGTATTTGCTCTCTCAGCATGGGTCCTGACTGCCTTCCCTGCTCTGACAGGCTCTCTCACCATGGCTCTCCCACAGATTTATCCTGAGAGTGTCTTCTCTCTCCTTTTTTTTTAATATTGATTTTGCTTCACTTAAATCAGACTGGCCCATCGCTATTGCACCATCTTGGAACCCCCCAGTGAATTCCATATGTATCGTATATCCCAGCACTGTGTCTGTAAGGATATTCTGTTCATCTAATGAAGACGGTTATGAATAGAACTCTTTGCATCTTATTTGGAGATCTGGAAGTCCTATCAAACAGGAAACAGAAAAAAATTAGCACAGTCATGCAGAGAAGGGCAGGACCAAATGGCACGTTATTCCTTGGCCAGCAGGAACTGAATCATTCTTCATCACAACCATTCTTCATCTTTTGTTTTTCAGGCTCAAGTTAACAAAGAATTTTGTAAGTTAAACCTTAGGCAGTAACTCATAGGACCCCAGTTTTAGTCTCGTGAGAACATTCTAAATAGTCACTACAAGAACTCAGTAATGGGCCATTTTTGAGGTCTGTTAAGAGGCATCTGAAAATATCATTGATTTTCCTGAAATTATGGAATCATTTGTTTTAGTTGAGAGTGCCCTAACTGTTCATGGGGAACATCCAAAGTCAGCATATTCTTTCCAAAAACAGTTTTTAAGAAAGACCGTGAGTTTCTTGCACTACCAAGAACAGAGCTGAGACTCTGAGGCACTTGGGGGTAGGCCAGTTGTCCTTGGGGGAATTCCATGGACGAACTGTAGAAATGTTACAGGGAAGCTAAAAACTGAAGCCATTGTTCAAAACATTGTTTCAGTGTAAAAAGGGACCTTGATGTACTGATCACAATTGACATTTACAAAGGTCCGTGAAACACATTCCATGCCCTTGTATTCTGAAAATTGTTGATGGTAAACAGAACTTTGAAGCAATTACTACACATAGGAAAGTATTCTCTAAACCAAGCACGACTCTCAACCAAATATTTGAGTTTCTTAAGAATGTTTCTCAACAGCCAATATGATTGCAAGAAAACCACTGTTCTAGCAATTATTAAACTACTTGTAGTCTCCTTGACATCATGTCTTTCCATATATCCTTTCAGATATTTGGGCTCTTTGCAGCTAAACTAAAATTTGAGAAGCAGTAATTTATTAGGGGTTAGTAGCAATGTGCAATCTGAAACTATATGAATACATTTTTCATACGCAGTTAAATCAAAATCCATTTGTCTCTCTTGCACTTTGAGATCTTTCACTCATACCTGATTTTGTAACATCATACATTGGTAATTTGGAACATATTGGCTTACCAAGTTATGTAGATTATTCAAATGTTGACACAAAATTACATTAACTAATATTAATGCTAATTTCACCAAAAAACTTTAAGTATTGGAATTCTATCAAGTTCATAGTGGTGGATAAAATTTTCCAGGATTCTAATTTTCACTTGAAAATTTTAATTATATTATTGGCAACAGATATTTATTTTCCCTTATGTGACAGATTCACTTCGTTCATTTTTGAAAATGTCTGCCAAGTACCCAAGTCTGAATAACTATCATCTGTCATTCCTTCCTTCAAGCAGTAAAAGATGTGACATGAATAAAGTGACGAGAGCAGTTCCCAACTCAAATAATTACACAATGCTTTTTCCTCGAAAATAGGAAGCCATTGTATTTCATCACGGAGCAGAAATGCTCAATGCGTACTTCCCATTTCATTACACAGAAGGTTTAAAAACTATGCATTAACTTGGCCTGTTTGGTTTTTGTGGTTTTTAATCATGTGAGTAGTGGCAAAGAATATACTGACTACTAGTACTGTTTGGTGCTACTATATTGATTCATGCTAAAAGGCTATCAATTTTGAACAACAGTGTTCCTCTACCATAAGTATTTTAATATGAAATAATTTTGAATTCTTGGATCTTCTGATAGAGGCTCATTCTGCTAATAACTTTAAAAACTGCTACCCTGTAATACAATAGTCCTTATATATTCATTCTGACAGAATAGGGCTTCAAATAAAGATACAACGAAGAAATCGTAAAGGAGAAAGGAAGAAGGACGATTCCTAGCTTAGATTCTAAAGTGAGTGACCTTAACTTCACAAGTTGTGTAAAAGGTGATTGTTAATTGAGGATACTGGAAGGAGTTTATCTTATGAGTATGCTACAACACTATTCAGCATTGCTCAATGAGAAAGCGAAGGAATGAAATGAATGAAAATCTAATACAGAACAAGAGATGAAATTAAATTGTATGAAAGGATTTTGTATCTGAAATGTAAAAAATACATTTTGGAGTCTCCCTTGTATTACTTCCTCTCTAGCGTGGATTATTATCATTTTTTAACTATACTTAACTGGACAGATTTAGAAAAGGACTTCACTTGTAAAACACAAGGATGATAAAATCCAAGGATGACATGGCCTCAATTTATCAGCTTTGGAAAGCAAATGTACTACTACTCTCAGTATTGTGGGAAAATTTACCCCTGAGATAATATAGCAGGTATTGAAAGTTTTAAAATGAATATACAGAGTTTTATACAATAGATGTGTATGCATGTGTGAGTGTGTCAAGTTTTTGATTTTGAAAGGGATATTCTGAGCTGAAACTTTGTCAAGCACATAATTATTTCCATTTTTTCAGGTATTTACTGTAGTCTCTATATAATAATAAAAGGTTTTCCTCATAGAAAATTTAGAAAGTATTTTACAATTTTTACCTAAGGGGGAAAAAAGGGAGAATTTTTTAAAAGTATTTTTAAGCAAAGAAAAAAATCGCATTCACTATGTAATATGCAAATAAAACCTGATAAAAGAAAATAGAGAATACCAGGACCACCATGGTGAAAGTTATGGCTGGACAGAGACCTGCAGCCTCAGGCCTCAGGCTAGCCCCCAGGGACTGAGTCTCTGGAACCCCTCCCACAATGTCAGGCAGCACAGAACAGAGGAAGATCTCATTCAATGGGGCAATGGGGCAGAAAAGTGAGTAGAGGACTAGGCATTGCAGAGTGTGGAGATACACAATGGTCTCATAAAGAAGGGAACTAAGCATACAGCATCTGCCACCCATTTTGAGATCAACCCTGTACCAAGAGTAACCAGCTGGCAGGGAAAGGGTAAGCAGGATGTCTCTAAAGGTCCACATTCATGCCACAGAGAGCTGAGTCATTTACCACTGGAGAACCCAGGGAACCTCATAGACCCTGAGCCCAGACTGGGGAGCTACCAGATTACTGAATCACTGCATTGTTAAACAGAAAGAGTCCAGCCCATATTGTAACCTCCCTCACCTAAGCTATACAGAACCATCTTGAGACCTTGACACAGCCCTGGAAAAGATTTTGGCAGTAAATATCGAGTGGATTGGCCTGCAGAGACCCTCAAAAATATTGAGGTGGCCATGCCCAAACTCCTGCTGCTTTAAGAGTAGCTCGAAAATCCCATCCACCCTTGGCCTTAGAAAGCAGCCAATTATTCCTGCCCTTCCACCTGCTGCCCAAGAAGAAAAGCTGTTGGGTGGTCCTACCCTTTCAATATCAGTCCTAAGAAACAATCAAACAACCATCCCTGAGCAACTCAGGCCACAGAGGCTCAGGAAAGCAGACCCCCACCCCTGACCAAACACATACAACCCTGTCAAGCAGCCAATCAGAATCTTCTGAATAGCTCAGCTCAGTAAGGCCCCAAGGAAACAATTAGATGGCCTCCTAACCTCTGTGGCATCATGAAGCAGTTGAGTAGCCTACTCTTAGAAGTTTGGCACATGAGACCAGCATTGTGGCATAGTGGGTAAAGCCATAGCCTGTGATGTGAGCATCCCATATGGGCACCAGTTTGAATCCCAGCTGGTCTGCTTCCAATGCAGCTCCTTCCTAATGCACCTGAGAAAGCAGCAGAAAGTGGTCCTGTGCCCACATGGGAAACCTGGAAGAAGATTCTGGCTTCTGGATTTGGTCTGGCCCATCCCTATCTGTTGTGGTCATTTGAAGAGTGAATTTAGTGGATGGAAGATCTTTCTCCCTCTCTCTCATTCTCTCTCCCTCTCTCTCTCTCTCTCTGTCTCTGCCTGCTTCCCTCTTTCTCACTGTAACTTTGCCTTTCAAATAAATCTAATAAATCTTAAAACTCAGTGAAGAGCTTGATATCATAAAAAGAACCAGCAATAATGAATCAGAAATAATGGAGCTAGGAGTGAGTATGCAGCACAATGATTAACTTTTTTAAAAGGTGTTATTTATTTATTTGAGAGGGAGAGTTACTAACTGTGAGAGGGAGAGACAGAGAGAAAGGACTTCCATCTGCTGGTTGACTCCACAGATGACTGTCAACAGCTGGAGCTGAGCTGATGCGAAGCCAGGGACCAGGAGCTTCTTCTGGGTCTCCCAAGTGGGTGCAGGGGCCCAAGGACTTGGGTCATCTTCCACTGCTTTCCTAGGCCATAGCAGAGAGCTGGATTGGAAATGAAGCAGCCGGAACTAAAACTGGTGCCCATATGTGATGCCGGCTCTGCAGGCAGAGGATGAACCTTCTGCACCACAGCGCTGGCCCCAAACAGTAAATGAGACACTGCTTGGGACAAGAGCATTCCATACTGGAATGCTTGAATTTAAGTCCTGGCTCTGCTTTAGACTCCCACCTCTTGCCGGTATGCACCCCTGGAAGCAACAAGTGATGTCTTAAGTAGTTGGGTCCCTGCTACTCGTGTTGAAGACATGGATCAAGTTCCTGACTCCAACCTGGTTCAGCTATGTCACTGTGGACATTTGGAGAGTGAACCAATCAGTGGACAGAAACATCTCTTTCTTTCTCTCCTCTCTCTCTCTCTCTCTCCCCTTGAAATAAATTTTAAAAAAGAAGAAATATTGGAGTTAAAGAAATTACTAAATGAAATTAAAAATACAGTTGAGATCCTCAATAGTAGAATTCAGCAGTCAGAAGAAAGAATTCCTAAGCTTGATGTCAGATTTTATAAATAACCCAGTAAAAGAAAAGGAATGAAGAAAGAGGATAGATGTGGTGGCACAGTGAGGTAAGTAACTGCTTGGAATGCTTGCATCCCATATTGGAGTGTAAGTTCAAGTTCTGACATGTCTGATTCTCACCCAGATTCCTGCTAATGCATCTTGGGAGTCATGAGATAATGGTTCAAGTGCTTGGGCCATGTGGGAAATCCATATGGAGTTCTCTCTCTCTCACTCTCTCTTGTTCTGTCTAGACTCATGAAACACCATTAAGCAAGCAAGTATTCCTATTATGAGTATTCCAGAAGGAGATGAGAAATGAAAAAAAAAAAAAAAGGCATAGAAAGTCCATCCAGGGGCTGGCGTAGTGGCACAGTAGGTTAATCCTCTACCTGCGGTGCTGACATCCCATATAGGTGCCGGTTCTAGTCCCAGCTGCTCCTCTTCCAATCCAGCTCTCTGCTGTGGCCTGGGAAAGCAGTAGAAGATGACCCAAGTGCTTGGGCCTCTGCACCTGCATGGGAGACTGGGAAGAGACACCTAGCCCCTGGCTTCGGATTGGCACAGCTCCAGCCATTGTGGCCATTTGGAGAGAGAACCAAAGGACAGAAGACGTTTCTCTCTCTGTCTCTCCCTCTCACTGTCTATAACTCTACCTCTCAAATAAATAAATAAATAAATCTTTAAAAAAAAAAAGTAGGTCCATTCATTGAAATAATTGCTGGCCAGTGCCGTGGCTCAATAGGCTAATCCTCCACCTGCAGCACTGGCACCCTGGGTTCTAGTCCCGGTCGGGGCGCCAGATTCTGTCCCGATTGCTCCTCTTCCAGTCCAGTTCTCTGCTGTGGCCTGGGAGGGCAGTGAAGGATGGCCCAGGTCCTTGGGCCCTGCACCCGCATGGGAAACCAGGGGAAGCACCTGGCTCCTGGCTTCTGATCAGCGTGGTGCACTGGCCGCAGCATACCAGCCACAGCAGCCACTGGGAGGTGAACCAATAGAAAAGGAAGACCTTTCTCTGTCTCTCTCTCACTGTTCACTCTGCCTGTAAAAAAAAGAAAGAAAGAATTACTAAAATTTTTCCAAATCTTGGGAAATTTATGAGCTTCCAAGTCCAGAAAGGTCAAATAATTTCTAGTAGATTCAACCAAAAAAAAATCCTCTGCCTGGCATATTATAGTCATATTGTCAAAAATACAGGACAAAGGAAGAATTCTTTTTTTAAGATTTATTTTATTTATTTGAAAGACAGAGTTACAGAGAGAGGTAGAGAGAGGTCTTCCATCTGCTGGTTCACTCCCCAGATGGCTGCAACAGCCAGAGCTGCGCTGATCCAAATCCAGGAGCCAGGAGCTTCTTCCAGGTCTCCCAAGTGGGTGCAGGGGCCCAAGGACTTGGGCCATCTTTTACTGCTTTCGCAGGCCACAGAATAGAAGCTGGATTGGAAGAGGAACAGCTGAGACTAGAACCGGCACCCATATGGGTTGCCAGCACTTCAGGCCAGAGCTTTAACCCTGCACCACAGCGCCAGCCCCCGAAAGAATTCTAAAAGTCAGACTTCTCATATAAGCCTTAGAGGTCAGTTAAGAGTGGGATGAACTATTCAAAATCATGAAAGACAAAAAAAATTACCAGAGAACAACACTACATCCAATAAAGGTATTCTTTAAAAATAAAGGAGAAATAAAGACCTTATAAGACAAGCAGAACTGAAATAATGCATCACCACCTGATGGGCTCTATAAGAAGTGTTTACATTACAAGTGAAAGAATGATAACTATTATACTTTTCTAACGTTTTTTTCTTGTGCTTTTGACATCAGGGTTATGTTGGTCTCTTAAAATGAGCTGGAAATTGTTTTATCCTCTATTTTCTGAAAAAACATATTATTTTGCTATTATTTCTTCTTTGAATTTTGAGAATTCACCAGTAGTATTAATTTGCCCTTTATTTATATCTGAATGAATAATTTTTAAAATTTTATTTAAGGAATACAAACTTCATGCATTTCAAATAAACACATTTAGGAACACAGTGAATCTTCCCACCCCAACCTCCCTCCTGCCAATACTCCCACCCTTCTTCCTCCTCCCTCTCCTATTCCCATTCTTATTTTTTACAAAGATCTATTTTCAGTTAACTTTATACTCATAAGATTAACCCTAAAATAAATAAGGAGTTCAACAAATAGTATGAAGAAAACAGAATCAAAACAAAATTACAACAACAACAGCGGAAAAACTGCTCCCTAATAGTCAAGACAAGGGCTGTTCAAAGTCATTGCACCACAAATTATCAATTTCACTCTGATAGATTATCTTTTAGGTACTTTATTCGTTACCACAAATCAGACAGAACATATCGTATTTGTCTTTTTGGGATTTGCTTATTTCACCAAGCATAATGGTTGTTAGTTGCTTGCATTTTGTTGGAAATGACAGAATTTAATTTTTTACCTCTGTATAGTATCTGAATGAATACTTAAAAATGAATTTAATTTTCTAAATACATATGGTACTACTCAAGCTTTTTTGTTTCCACGTCAGTTTTCTGAATTTGGTTTTGAAGAAATATATTAGCTATACATAAGTTTCTAATTTTTTTGGCATATAATTGGTAAGCTTCCTTTAGAATTAAAAATAGAGCTTCCTTAAGATGCAGCAATCCTGCCATAAGGTATATATACAAAGGAAATGAAATAATTTTGAATAGAATGTTGAGTAGACAACATTTACTCTCTTCTTTACCACAGTACTAGTCACAATAGCCAAGGCATGGAATCCATTTAACAATCAATCAACAGATGAACGCATAGAAAAAATGTGGTGTGTATGCATAATGGAATATTATTCAGTCATTAGAAGTATTAAATACTGTCTTTTGCAACACCATGAGTGATTCTGGAGGACACTTTGTTAGGTAAAATCAGCCAGGCACAAAAAAACAAATATTGAATGATCTCACATGTGAAATACAAAAAAGTTGATCTTGTAGAAATTGAGAGTTGAACAGAAATTACCAGAGACGACAGAGAGACAAGGAAAGGGGAAATGGGGAAAGGACCATTAATGAGTGAAATGCTACAATTAATTAAGAGGAACAAGTTTCGGTATTCTATTGTACTGTAAGGTGACTATAGTAAACAATAATGAATTTTTCAAAAACAATTAAAAGAGTTACTTTAATCTGATCATTGTATCATGCATACATATATTGAAACATCACATTGTACTCCCAAAATATGTTAGATTATGTGTCAGTGAAAAATAAAAATTTATGGAGAAAATAAATATCTTTAAAAAAACTGGTAACTACCCCTCTCTTTTCTCTCTTTGTCTCCTTCTCTTTCATTCTATCCCTTTCTTTGTAGTCAGTTAAGCAGTCTGAACTCCCTGGAAATAAAATAATTAAACAGTTTTCTATTTTTTCTAATCATTGCCTTCAATGAGGCTATATTGAAAGTTAATTTTTCAATACTCATGTGTAGGAGTGGACACAAAACTTTACCATTTTAATCTCACAGTGTAGACTTTGGAGCTCCCTGCTCCCAGCGCCAACAAGATGAATACCAGACTTGTATTCTCTTGAGAGGCTTCCCTCCTCTTTCGTAGTTTCCACTCCTCTGCTGTGGTCAGTTCTAATGCTATAAACTCTAATTTTGCCCCTCTGTTTGCTCTCTCTATAGAGGGATACATCTTAATATCTTTTGAGCACTTTTATCATGTCTTTAAGAATCTTTTAGGAATAACTTAATACTCACATATTATGTCGTCTGTAATATGAATATTTTGTAACTTATTGTTGACCTTACCTTGCTACATGAACCTGACTTTGATAATGAGGTTTTTTAAAACGACACACTCAAGGTAAAATGAATCCCTGCGGCCCTCTCCTATGAATCACAACTTCCCTATAAAATTGCACTGTGGCTGCAATGGCTTTGATTGGGTGTTACATAATAAAATGAAATTGGCTGATCTTTACCAAGATTCCCAGAAAGGAACTTTGAAATCCTGGGAATTTCCTAAGTGATAAAAGTGTCATTGTTACCCATGGTAGGCTAAGACCACACTGAGTTTATGCTAATGAGGTGACTCATGATAGGCACTTAGTTTCAAGATGGGGCAGGATTGGGGTGGCCATGCCAGAAAGGCCAAACACACGATTAGCAAGTAGGAGCTTTAAGCCTGATTCCTGGGGAAAGCAGGAGTAACACCGAGTTAGTGATTCAGTGATTCAATATATGATGCCTGTGTAATGAAACTCCTGTAAAAACTCTGGCCAATGATACTCAGTGAGCTCCCTGGTTGGTAGCGAACATCAGTTGTCAGGAAGTGGATGCATCCTGAGGACAAAGATTCTTCATCCATGAGACCCTCCCGAACTTCCTCTGATGGGTGTCTTCTTTGGAATGATCCTGATATGTAACTTGTATAATAAAAGTCTAGCCATAAATAGAACAGTTTCTTGAGTTCTCTGAGTCATTTCAGTGAATTACAGAAATTGACAGAGAAATAGGAAGTCCTGACTTTGTAACCATTTGAATAATGCCAATGTCTTGGAAATCACAGAGCTCATGGCTAATATTTGCAGTGAAGTCACATATGGCAAGCTGTATCCTTGACCTATGAATTCTGCATGAATTATGGGTAGTTAATTTCAGAATTGCATTGCATCTGGAATGTGTTTATTTGTTAGGCTTCAGGATATTCAGTTCTGGGAAATTAGTCAATTGTTATTGTTTTCTAGGAAAAAATAACTAATCCCTCCTCCTTTTTTCTCAGCATTCTCCCATATACATAAACATGCAAAACAATGTTTTTAGCAGAATTTTGAGCATCTCATTTTATCTGCACAGTATAAAAAGCCTTCACCATTTAGATATAAAAATTCGCAGTTCCCAACAATTGTGACCAAATATGGTGAAGTTTCAAAGTGCTGAGCCAAACTGTATGTGTGTGTGTGTGTGTGTGTGTGTGTCAATTCTGAGAAAAAAGCCCCCAGTGATTCTTTTTGAAGTTTCAACTTTACATAGTGTCTGAATATGGAATTTCTTTGGCTATAAATCCTATCTATACAAAAGCTTTTCAAGTTAATTTCAGATATATCTGGCCCTTGGGGCTTCCTGAGAACTATGCTAACTTCTTCACCAGCCAGAAACACTTCCAGCTCTGCCAGATGTGGGGATGGGTTATCCCAGATGAAGGCACCACATCCACTCTCCCAGGAAGGGTGAGGAAGTCTTCCCAAATGAGGAGGAATTCCCAGCTTAAATCAACAACGGGTTGCTCTCATGTTGAGAAATAGTCTAAGAGATTGATCTCGATTTGTAATAGCCTAGGAGATTGATCTGTATTTGTAATCTCCAAAGTCTTTGTGTAGCTGGAAAGCAGGATTATTGATGGGATATGTCTTTCAGATCCTTATGTTAACAAAGCTTGACATGGGTTGCCCTGACATGGGTTGCTGTGAGCTCACATGGCACAGGACATGCATGTCACAGTGAAACTAATCGCTAAATGATTCATGAGAGTGATATGGAAAGGACCGGTCCTATACCTGAGAAGGGACATCCCATCACTCACCTAACTTGCTAGTCTTAGTAAATCTTGTTCCAGCAGAGCTTCTGTCTACCAGGTGAGTGGACAAATCTCATCAGAAAAAAATAAAAACCTTGCCATGATCTAAACTTTTATGGGATCTGTCGGGAACTTCCTGAGAGTGACTCTGTTATTAAGATCACCTGAGAGGATTGCCTAGTTGGAAAAGAATGATTGTGGGATCTGTTCAAAGTAACATGTAGCCTTTTCTGGATATCTAGCCAAACTGACTTGGTGAACAGAAGGCCTTCACCATGAAGGCTAAATGAGTTAGCTCAGGGGAGTGTTTTGAATTTCTGCAGTGATCCTGAGGATATGCCTTCTAACAAATCTTTCTTCTTATTTTACCACATATCCTGCCATAGGCTGTCTCTTTTGAGAATATTAGCCAATATCTGGCCAATATCTCATACATTAGAGTATGTATTGCTTGCATTGCCTTCTTTTAGAACAACAGTTTATTTCTAAATATAAGATGTTGCTACAATATTGATATTGACACATATATTAGGTCTTCTAACACAGTGCCTTCTTTTTCTTTTTTTAAAAGATTTACTTTATTTATTTGAAAGGCAGAATTAGAGAGAGAGAGAGAGAGAGAGAGAGAGGAAGAGAGTGTTTTATCTGCTAGTTCACGTTCCAAATTGCCACAAAGGCTGGAGCTGGGCCAGACCAGAGACAGGAGCTTAATCCAGGTCTTCCAAGTGAGTGTAGTGTCCCAAATACTTGGACCATCTTCCACTGCTTTCCCAGGCACATTATTAGGGAGCTGGATCAGAGTGGAGCAGCCAGGACTTGAACTGGTGCCCATATGGGATGCCAGCATTCTAGGTGGTGGCTCAACCCATTACATTGTAACATTGGCCCTGCTTTGGTTTTCCTGATGATGTTCATTTTTAGGTCACTGTTTCCTCCACACCGGAAATGCTCAATAAGTGCACACCAGAATCAGAGCTCTTATACCAGAAATTCTCTCTTCATCCTTTGGATTCCAAGAGAGTTTTGCATCCTTATGGTTATCATTTTATCAAAGAATTTTTTTATATTGAAGTACCAAGATGAATCACATGATCTTTCCTCGGACCATGTTTTTCTTTATTCCTTCAAAGAGCTTAAAATATTACATTTTCAGTGAAGTATTTGTCAAACAAATGAGAGATGGCTTCCCTCTCTACTACAGAGTTTTGCTTTATTGTTTGTTAAAATAACTTTGTATGTTAGTAGCATTTGAAGTAGGATGACTATATAATTTATCCTTTAGCATTGGTCAATTCTATCAGTGAAAATGGATTTCATCAATAATTATGCTGGATTATGGATTAACTTGGAACTGACTTCCTTTGACAAACTGGGACATTTCAAAAGCACAAACATATTCTTCTTAGCTACTCATAAATTAGTACCTTAACTCTTTATTTGAAATTATTCCTTCTCTGCAAATTAAGGAGTTGTGCCATTTCTCATTGATGTCTTAGAAGAAAAGACAGGGTTTCAAAATGCGTCATTTTATTAAGAAACAATTATTTTATGCTAAAGAGCACTTGTCACAATCATGACAGGAATGCCACATGTACCATCAGGTGATACGGTTCCTATTTGTCAGCCTCTAGAGGAGCCATGAATGTTTGCCAGTAGTAGCTAATATTTGCTGAGCATGTGCTATGTGTCAGTGTTTTTTAAAGTAGTGTAGATGAATTACATACTATAATTAAATAAAATTAACTATATTCAATAAATATAATTAAATCATTTTATAAAGATCATGAAATGATTTAATTAAAGATAGATACTATGCAAATTTTTTAAAGAAAGCATGAGCTTATAAGAGGTAGTGTTGAACTCCAGCAGCTTGCCCTGAGATCCAAGCACATATTCACTGTGTTGTCATTTCCATCTTTGTCCACATGATAGAGGACTTCATCTTCTTTGAGACATTCAAGGAAGAAGGGAGAGCAGATACTAGTATTCTGATGAAACATGACTGGGGTCCCATTGTCTGTGCTCACTTATACTCACATTGGAGAACTCTGATAGAGTAGGTATTAGGTATACTGATCATTAGAAACAAATGAATATTTAAGATGTAGAAAGAAAGAAAAGGAAGCATCAATGGAGATCAAGCAGGCAAAAATGAGAAAGAGCCAAGGGATAGTGGTATCCAGGGAACATGATGAGGACAAATGAGCTTCATTATGCTCCATGAGGAATATGCTGAAGATAAGTGAGTTCATGATATGAAGATGCTTCCATAATGTTCAATGCAATGGAGATGCAGAGAGTATCGTTAAATCTAACCTCCCCACTACACTTGATCCAATAATGGAGATCTTTGTCCATTTTTAGCAAGAAAATTTCTCAGTAAGTGATAGAGTTAAAAGTTAGATGGGGGTGGGGAGGGGTGGTTGAGCAGTGCTATAGCTTAGGTATAGTTCAGACTCCAGAGTTCATGTGTTGTAGTATTGGTCCTGAGTTTGGTAGTATAGAGGCGGGGGGGAATCTTTAAGAGGTGGGTTCTAGTGCAAGTTCTGAGGTCCCTAGAGAAGCTATCTTCAGAAGAAATTAAGACAGCTTTCATGGGACTCCCAAGCCCTTGCAAGAGTTGCTGTAAGAATGAGACCGACCTCAGAATCACCCTCTTGCTTCCTGTCTTGTGACACACGCTGTCGACTGTGACATCATCCACCATGCAGTCTTCTCCAGAGCTGAGCTAATGCTAGCGACTTGCCCTTGAATCTCCAGAACTGTGAGCTAAACACACCTCTTTTGGGAGTAAAAGTTATTCTGGTCAACTACTTCATTATAGTAATGAAAAATAGCCCAATAAAAGCAGCCATTGAGAATCAGAGCATGGGTGGAATGAATATGTGATAGTCTGCCTAGAATATCAATTGGAAGGGCTGAATTAAAGAAAGGGCTTTAAATGGAGACCTTTACAATCTTACACAAAGTCATTTCAAGTTTTTCCCTGGGGAATATGGAATTAAAAGATGGTTATTTTTGGTGTAAAAATTGAAATCCCTGAATTCATGGTATGTATTTTCCATTAACTTTTTGAAGTCCCCTGCCCCTGTCATGTGCTAACAAGAAAGTAACAATGGAGAACCAGTACAAAGAGAGAAGAAAATCAATGAGTCACCTCCATGAAGAGGACATTGAGATAGGATACAGGGGACAGGCTGATAATCAATATGTCAACTGCTAGGTTAAACACTTGCCCCCCAAACATAATTTTAATGGCTGATCATATTCTTTATTTTAAGCTGTGCCTCAATTGATGTAACCATTTTTATTTTTATTTTATATTCTCATTCTTCCTCTGTTTTACAGCTTAATTAATACAAAGGGATTCCCAAAATGTTCATGGACAATAATAATAAAAATAAGTAAATTTTGGTTCAAAATATGTTGGAATCTGTGCATAGTTTGTTCATAATACAATTTTTCATCATTTTTGAAGACCCTACGCATGCCTGGCTTTTCTACTGGATATTTATCACTTTTCACGATATGTAAGGTCTTTTATGTAAGACTGGTGACCCGGTTTGTTGTATCTAGGGTATATTCTTCCCTATTTTGTTATTCACATTTTATGCTTTTGATCTTTCAAATTTGTATGTGCATCTTCTTTTCCATCATTTTTATACTTAGAATTTTCTCTGTTCTGAGATCAGAAATGTGCTCGTGCTTTTTGTTGTTATGTATTTTTTTAAATTTACCACTTTAACATAATTTGAATTACTACTCTATCACTGTAGAGTTTAAGCTCCAAATTTAATCTGTCCCTTTACCCCAATACCTAGTTTTGGCTGTACTCTTTGTGGACACATCCATACACTATCCAGAGTCTTGTGATACATCCTGTATAATAAACTCATTCCTCATATCCAATAATCTATTCAACATCCCTACTGAGATATTTTCATACCAAACATACTAAAACTAAACTTCTATGTTTTCCATAATCCTTGCTCCCCACACAGGCTTCCTGTCCCGCAGAGTGGAATATCCATCCTTCTAATTGCTCCTGGCTTCTTTTTCTCTCACATCTCTGCTTCCTGTCCAAAGCTAATAAAGAAGCCCTCCACTGCTCTTACTTGCACAGCTTTCTCTTTGGTCCATCATGAACATCTCTTGCATGAATCATTACAGTCACCTCTCATTTGGTCTATGTACTTCTGCATTCAACTGACTTTAGACTGTTTTCAAGACTTTAACAGAATGATTTGTCACACCATGTCCTATAATAGACTAAAAGGTCTCTCCTTTTTTCTCTCCTAATATTTAACTTTTCTCTCTTTGAGGTCCAACTACAGTGGTCTCTTTGATAGTCTTGGAGAAGTCCAAGTATGCTCTGGCTTCAGAGCCTTAACACTTGCTATTACCCCTACCTAGAATGCCTTCCTCCAGGCATCTGCATGGCTCTAGCTCTCACTGTAGTTCACGTTTTGTGTAAATGTCACTTTATTACTGAAGCTGTTTGCTATCCTAAACTACAATTACTCTCCCCTTATGTCCCCCTCTGCCCCCACTCCACTAATTTGTTTTTCTTTTGAACTCTTATGGCTATCTAACATATGACATTTTGCATTTTGTTTCTTCTTTTCTTTTTTATATCAAATTATACCATTTAATTATACCATCTAATAGAGTTTTTCTCTTTTTTAATTAAATAATTAATCATTTGAAAGGCAAAACGAGAGAGAGAGAGATCTTCCATCTGCTGGCACAGCCTCAAAGTGGCTACAGAAGCTACAAGCGAGCCAGGCTGAATCCAGGAGCCTGGAACTTCATCCAGGTCTATTGCATAGGTGCAGGGGCCAAGGCACTATGACCATCTTCCCACTTTCCCAGGCACATTAGCATGCAATTGAATGAAAAGTGGAGCAGCTTGGATTCAAGCAGCACTCATTTGGGATCTTGGGACTGTAGGTGGCAGCTTAACCTACTGTGTCATAATGCTGGCCCCTCTTCCTTCCTTCCTGCTTTCCTTCCATCCTTCCTCCTTCCTCCTTCCACCTTCCTCCCTCCCTCCCTCCCTCCCTTCTTTCCTTCCTAAGATTTATTGTTTATTTGAAAGTCAGAGTTACAAAGAGAGAGAATGAATCTTCCATCCGCTGCTGCACTCTTCAAATAGCCACAACAGCTGGAGCTGGGACAATCTGAAGCCAGGAGCCAGGAGCTTCTTCGGGTCCCCCACACAGGTGCAGGGGTCCAAGCACTTGGGCCATCCTCTGCTGCTTTCCCAGGTACATCAGCAGGGAGCTCAATGGGAAGTGGACCAGTCAGGATTCGAATGGGTGCCCATATGGGATGCCGGCACTGCAGGCAGCAGCTTTACCTGCTAAACCACAGCACTGGCCCCCATCTTCTTTCTTTTCTGTATGCCCACACTAGAAGGTAAGTGCCACAAAGATGGTTCTGCTGCCACCTCTTTGGTTTTAATCTCCAAATTTTTACACCTCATAATCACATTAAAGGAATCGTCGATGTTTTCAGGCTGTTAAGTGCTTTTAAAAACCTCTAGGCATTGATTGGATCATTTTTTTTTTTTTTTGATGGGCAGAGTTAGACTGAGAGAGAGAGAGTGTGAGACAAAGAGAAAGGTCTTTTTCCACTGGCTCACCCCCAAAATGGCCACTATGGCCGGCGCGCTGCACTGATCCGAAGCCAGGAGCCAGGTGCTTCCTCCAGGTCTCCCATGCGGGTGCAGGGCCCAAGCACTTGGGCCATCCTCCACTGCACTCCCGGGCCACAGCAGAGAGCTGGACTGGAAGAGGAGCAACCAGGACAGAATCTGGCACCCCAACCAGGACTAGAACCTGGGGTGCTGGCGGCATAGGTAGAGGATCAGCCAAGTGAGCTGTGGCACCTGGATCATAATTTCCAAGAGTGGTTTTGTTCATTTGCTTTTATTGAATATAGTTGAAGTTCTGTGTTTTCTATCTACTTTTCAGTTTAGTGGTGTGAAAAGTTAAGGAAAAATCATGATACACTGTTCTGCTGCGCTATGCATTATGAGTCTTTTAAAAACAACTTGATGGCAGGCTCTCAAGAGCACTGCAGATGTTTCATATTTGAAGACTGCCAGGAAAGAATCCCGAGTCTCTGTAACACTTCTCAAATTTTACTGTAAAGTAGAACATTATAGATTGTATACTATTAGTATTATGGACCATTTTCTTTTTTCCTATTTCTCATTGCAAAGATTTTATTCTAAATCAAATAAGCTGTCCTAAGATCACCATGTCTAAATGGAAATGCAGTATAACTAGTCTCCTCCTTGCCAAATTTCCACATCTTCTGAAGGAGAATTTTAAAAAATTAAAGCCCATTACTTGAGGAATTTTCTTTAATGTGACACTACAAGGAATTTTTTGTGTGACAGAAACCAGACATAATTATTTAGTTGTAGTTTTAAATAGATTTTCTTATTAATTATAAAATGTTTAAAATAACTAAATTTAAAATCAAATACGTTGGAATTAGACTGTAGTGTACATGCTGATTATGGTGCCAACATCCTGTTTTCCAGTTGTTTTTCTGTTAGGTATTATTTTCCAATAGGAATTATTTTCAGCATTTTATACTTACTTTTATAGTTAAATTACAGGAAAGAAAAGAATCAGAATGGTTCTTACTCATGCTAACCATGTCCTTTCTATTTCTAATCCATGGTGAAAGAGGAAAATAAAGAGAAAAAGGGGAGAACAAGGGAGGGAAGAATGAGGAAATTTCCTTGGGATGATTTATAAACATGGGCAACATGGACTTTGTAAGAGTTTCAACTAAAAAGAAAGCAATGCCTTATTTCCTGCCCCTCCTCCCTCATTCCCCTGGGGTCCCTCACTGCCTTTCTGCTCTTCTCAGTGCCCAGGCCTTCAGTCCCAAGAGTGGTAGGTAGCTCTGTTACTCCTCAGCTGCACTTTTCCCACTCACCATGAAGGGGCATCCAAATATATCCAGGAATCATTTTCTAACAAACAGGTGACATCATGTATGTGTGAAATGAAATCACTGCTATGAAAACTGTACTTTGGAAAAATAATCTATAAATTCAAGTATGATTGGCTGTTAATTAAACTTTTTCCAGTAATGCAGTTCCATACTTACATCTTAATCTGTGAAGCACACGATAAACATTTGGTACCGAAAACTAAAACCAAATTTATGAGAATAATTTTAAAACAAAAAATTCTCTCCACTCAGCTCTTATTTGCAAATTATGAAAAGATTATTGTGGTGGAATGAGAAGGCCATGCCAAGATGGCCACTGGCAACAGAAACTGCCTGGCAACAGGCTGTGATTGGATGGCTTCAGAGACTGCCTGGCTGTGAATGGTTAGGGCATAGACTGCCCCTTGACCAGATTGGTTGCCTTGGCTATTTAAGCTGCTGTACCAACTGAAATAAACGAGTCTGCGGGCTGCTCGCCTCTGGCCTGCTTTCACCCAACTCGTGGGGTCTGTGTGGTGACTTTGTGCCTCTTGCCCCCACCATGCTCCTCCTCTCAGAACAAATCCACAGCAACATCTGGCACCATTGTGAATGACAGAGAGACAGCACATCGGACTCGGTTAGGTCCCCCCTTGATTTCAGCAAGTAGGCCCCTCAGTGTTTTGTGTGCTGTTCAGTTCTGTGAGGGTGAGCACAGAACCCCCTCCTACGCCCCTTTCCTTGTCCTTGTCCTCAGTCGAAGTGACCCCAGGTTAGGCACACCCCCAGAAGTGTAATGCCGCTTCTCGGCTCCTCCTTTTACTTTCAGTTTGCCTGGCGAATTCACATAAGGGACTGATCATCATCATTCGGAACCAAGTCATCTTCCCTCACTAGAGAGAGGTGATGCTCCAGAGACACCGTGTGGGCATGCAGCCTTGACCTACCGAATCAAGGAAGTCCCTGACTAAGCACAGGACATACATACGATCTGATACACCACTGTCTGTTCATCTAACATAGGGAACCCCCTGCATAATGCCATCAGCCGCTGAGGTGCTAGGAATTTATTTTGTTATGGCAGCAGTGTTGTGTGTGTCTTTCCTTTGCCTAGAGTTGGCATGGCATGCTGCTCTTAAACACTCAAACATGGGAAAGATACCCCCCCTCTCAGAAGCCCACCCAGATTACCAAACATAATGAATCTGTGAGTGATAAGTGCCTGTCACTCCAGGCCTCTGCCTCACAGGCAACAGTTGATGACTTAGGGAGAGAGAGCTCCGACAGGGAAAATGACATGACAGCAAACAATGTAGCAATGCCTAGTCAGCCACCCCCCAAATACTTGTGGGATGAACTTAGACAACCTTGAGGCAATAACCCATTCGAGGTCATCCCATCCATACCCAGTGAGGATCCCCACATTTGTGGCAATCCCCAGGCACCCCAGGCTCTTAGGGAAGCTGCTAGACCACATCCCACCTGCATGTTTTCCATTAATGTTAGAGTGGACACAAAATCAGGCCCTGGATTCCGACGCCCATAAAAAGGTTTCTGCTAACCAAGGACTGAGGATATGCTTGTGTCTTTCCAGAGAATGCGAGACAGCCCATTTGGGTACCAGCCAGAAACATCAAGCCTGCAACTGACAGTCAACCAGAACCAGATGAACAAGACTGAGAGAGACTGCCTTGTTAGCAGATGCACCTGTCCTATCATCCTACCCTGAGAAACTGCCCATAGCCACATCTGCTACTGTTTTATACCCCACCAGCTCTGGTCAGCCAGCTCTGGTCAGCCACTCGAATGACCCACAGCCTGTGTGCAGTCATGCCATTCCTGATTACCATTGTTCCTCATTCCTACCCCCATCTGAGCAAGCACTTCTGTGGTCTCCCGTTTTGAGCACTGGTTAGTCAATGATGGGTAAGATCCCCTGGAGGACAACCTAAGACAGGTACAGCCATGTACGGAGACCACATGGAAATGGGGTCAACAATGGTATGGCCAAGAATCATATCTCCTGTATCTCAAAAGTAAATGAAAAGGGGAAAATGTGATGGAATGAGAAGGCCATGCCAAGATGGCCACTGGCAACAGAAACTGCCTGGCAACAGGCTGTGATTGGTTAGGGCATAGATCGCCCCTTGACCAGATTGGCTGCCTTGGCTTTAAGCTGCTGTACCAACTGAAATAAACAAGTCTGGGCTGCTTTCACCCGACTCTTGGGGTCTGTGTGGTGACTTTGTGCCTCTTGCCCCCACCATGCTCCTCCTCTCAGAATGAATCCACCTCAACAGATTATCTTTAATCAATTATCAGTCATCAATGAATCATTGCCACAGGAGGGAGTAGGGGCTCCCAGTGATGCTCTAATACCTGTCAGTAGATGGCATCCTATACAAGCTTTCCTCAAAGGAGACTGGGAAATACTAAGTTAAAGAAAGTTATTAGGGCCATTGTGGCAGGTAGCAACTTATGGGTACCAGTTCATGTCCAAGCTGTGCCACTCCCGATCCAGCTCCCTGCTAATGGACTGGCAAAAAGCACCAGAAGATTACCCAAGTATGTGGGCCCTTGCCAGCCACATGGGAGATCAGGATGAGGCTCCTGGCTGTTGGCTCCTGGCTTTGGCCTAGTCCAGCTCCGGTTGTTGTGGCCACCTGGGGAGTGAAATAGCAGATGCAAAATATTTTTCTCTCCCTCTCTTTCTGTAACTCTGACTTCAAAATAAATACACACACACACACACACACATATATATATATACTTAAATATTTATTTTATTTATTTTGAAAGACAGAGTTACAGAGAGACCTAGAGACAGAGAGAGAGAGAGCGGTCCTCTATTCCAATACTTCACTCACCAGGTGGCCACAATGGCCAGAGCTGCACCGATCTGAAGCCAGGAGCTATGAGCTTCTTCCAGGTCTCCCGCACTGGTGCAGGGGCCCAAGGATTTGGGTCGTCTTCTATTGCTTTCCCAGGCCATATCAGAGAGCTGGATTAGAAGTGGAGCAGCTGGGACTCGAACGAGTGCTGCTGGCTGGTGCTTTAACCCACTGCGCCACAGCACCAGCTCCAACAAATATATTTTTAAAAAGGCATTAACTGGGCCTGCGCCGCGGCTCACTAGGCTAATCCTCCGCCTAGCGGCGCCGGCACACCGGGTTCTAGTCCCGGTCGGGGCGCCGGATTCTGTCCCGATTGCCCCTCTTCCAGGCCAGCCCTCTGCTGTGGCCAGGGAGTGCAGTGGAGGATGGCCCAGGTGCTTGGGCCCTGCACCCCATGGGAGACCAGGAGAAGCACCTGGCTCCTGTCTCTGCGGTGGCCATTGGAGGGTGAACCAACGGCAAAAGGAAGACCTTTCTCTCTGTCTCTCTCTCTCACTGTCCACTCTGCCTGTCAAAAAAAAAAAAAAAAAAGGCATTAACTATGTTTCTTTACCTCACAGGTACTCTGCCACTTTAGCAAGCTCCTGTGTGATATGAATTTGCAAAAGAAGGAAGTGACTATAAAATTTTTTCTCACAAAACTTATTCTTGGAGTTTAATAAGAATGTAACACAGTGCCAGCTCAGAAAATAGAGGAACAGCAACTGTGAAGAACAGCTGTGAAGAGACAAAATCAGTCATAGGCTGTAGATTTCAGGATGCATGAAATATATGAAAACCTGAGTGTACAGATGTATATGTATACATGTATGAACATGAGCTTAAAAGTATATAGCATACATACATACATTAAGGCATATGATTTATACACAGATAGAGCATACAGTGTATATGTGAATAAGTATAGGAGTATAAAAATGCATGAAAATGAAAGAATAGCCAAAGAATAGCCTGCAAGCAGAAATTGCTTAGCTTGTTGTTTGGGTGGTGCTATCAAATGTGTCTAGCAGGAAGCGATGAGAGCAGCCCCTTATAGGCAAGGTGTCCCTTATTTCACTTTTGTATCTTCCAGGGACATTTGAATGGTAAGTGGATCAAAAATTAGAATGCATGAGTGAAGGCCCTTTTTCTCATCTTGACTTTATTTACAGCAGAAGCTTTACTAAAATTAAATTTGATTCAGTTGTTCTGTTCTGTCATTCAAGATTACATGTGTTTATAAGTGATAAAGCCTTAAAATGACAGGTTAGAAGTTTGCTTCTTAGGCGATGCACAGATAAGCTGTGCAAAGCTGTCAGGTCATTTCTGTGAACACCAGAGGCCCTGAGCACAGGGTATCCACTGCACTGTCCACCTACAATTATCTTGTCCTTACTGCAACCAACAGGAACAAGGAATAGGGAACATAAATGTTTCTGGTAGGAGATAAGAATGATCTCTTGTGGGCAGATCATGACTCTCCAATTTTAGAGGCTCCCAAGAACTTGCACATGGCCCATGGCAGCAGAGTCTGGGAAATGTAGCCTTAATTCCTAGCAGACTTAGGCTCAGTCAAAACTTTGGAATTCTACTAGTTTATTTTTTAATTTTTTTAATTTTTTTTGACAGGCAGAGTGGACAGTGAGAGAGAGAGACAGAGAGAAAGGTCTTCCTATTCCATTGGTTCACCCTCCAATGGCCACCGCAGAGACAGGAGCCAGGTGCTTCTCCTGGTCTCCCATGGGGTGCAGGGCCCAAGGACTTGGGCCATCCTCCACTGCACTCCCTGGCCACAGCAGAGAGCTGGCCTGGAAGAGGGGCAACTGGGTCAGAATCTGGTGCCCTGACCTGGACTAGAACCTGGTGTGCCGGCGCCACAGCTCAATAGGCTAATCCTCTACCTGTGGCGCCGGCCCTGGAATTCTACTAGTTTAGAAGAAGGTAGAAATACTTTCAAAGCAAGGAGAAAGCTACCTTCATTAAAGAACATAAAAATATATGAAAATTGCAGGAGATTTGTCAGCTAGAAGAAAATGCTTGGCTTGGATCTTGGGAAGTGCAAGCCAGTATTTTCTAGTAGACACATCAGATTATCTGAGAAGCACTACCCAAAGAACGAAACTACTTCCTTCCTCTTGCCTTCTTCCTCACCTTTTCCAATCTAAGTACGAAGTGAGGGGAGCTGAGAATGCTTCTCCCCTTTCTGGAGGTTGCCTTACTGAAGCCTGTACTACTGGGGAGGTGTGGAGAAAGAAGAGTTGTGGTTAGCAGTGAAATAAGTAGTGCCATTACGTGAAATTGGACTGTTCAAAACATTCTGCTACTATAAAACACTAATGTAGCAATAAGAAAAAACAATGTCGGGGCCAGCATTGTGGCACAGCTGGTAAAGCCACCACCTGCGATGCTGACATCCGATATTGGTGCCAATTTGAGTCCCAGTTGCTCCACTTCCTATCCAGCTCCCTGCTATTAGTCTGAGAAATGCACCAAGCTATCTTTGGCTGTCCCCAAGTGCTTGGGCCCCTACTGCCCATGTGGAGACCCAGATGAAGCTCCTGGCTTCAGGGTGGCCCAGCCCTGGCCCTTGTGGCCATCTGGGGAGTGAAACAGTGGTTGGAAATCTCTCTCTCTCTCTGCATACTCTGACTTTCAAATAAATAAATAAATCTTGGGGAGAAAGTGCCAAAGTATCAGGGGTGTGCCCGAAGTTTTTATCCAAGCTTAGAGAAAGAGCTTTTCTACCTAATAAAACTTAAAAAGAGAGGGAGAAACAAATGTAAAGATCATTTGTGCTTCTGCTCATGAGTGCTGCTTGTAGAAATCGACGGTTACAACAATATCCTTATGGAGTTTTGGTAAATATTATGTTAAGAAAAAGAAAAGGAGCAGAAAATAAATGTAAAAGTGGAGGAATGACAAGAAAGCAATATAAAGCCAGACAGAGAGATAATTAATGAGTATTTCTCTCCTGCCCTGATTCATCCTGTTCAACCAACAAATATGCATTGGATATCTTTCCACTTAGAGTTTTCAGAAGACATACTAAGGAATAAAATCACAGCCAAGAGTGGACATGCATATTAAAGATCATATCTCAATTCTCCATGTCTAAAGGGAATCCAAATTACCTGGCTCTCTACCATCTGGGGGCAGTTGTTTAAACTTAGACATAATTCTCAAGCGAGCAATCAGTCAAATGGATGCTTGGACTTTTAACCCTGCCTTACTGACAGTCATCACTATAACATACTTGTGTTTTGTGAGTTCAGTTAGTTATTTTTCTCTCAAAGATTGAATCCAAGTATTACACAGTAGGGGAAAAGAGGGTCTAAACACATCTCTTGGAGGTGCTGGAGAGAGGCCACATTCCACTGTGTCATGTAAGAGTGGAAATTCCAGTTTTCTATTGTAAATTCCTTTTCTGCTGTCCTAAGTGTGATTTCCTAATATAATGCTGCAAGTTTTACCTTGAGTGACACCTAGTGGTTGTATATGGTAATGAGAACTATGGCCCTGAAGTTTTCTCTGGCTAATAAGCCAAGAAGGCCTGGGCTTGAGTTTGTTTTTTGTCTTTACTGTGGTCAAAGAGTCATATGAGAAAAATTTGACTTTGTATCATGGAAATTCTGATTTACCACTTCCTACTTGTAAAATAGAACTGATATTTGCGTTCCCACTTCCTTGATGAGATGTTAAAGATCTCTGAACAGGAGGTTCTATGTTGTTTTAAGTGGTTATATTTCTAAAGTACTTCCCTTCTTTTCCATGGAAACTGTAGTGATGTTACAAACCTGCATTGACTAAGGGAAAAAGAGGAGAAATGACATCATCAGTTTCCCTCTTTAGCCATAGCAGAGAAATACCATGGAGATTTTTACATAGGAATATTTCTGTCTGGTTTGAAATTGAGGTTATTTGAAATGAAAATTAAACAAGAATTTTGACATTCAAGACTTGAAAGTCAATTAAAAATCATTGCAAAATAAGCTGCATTTGTAGTCCAGCAGTTGTTTATCTTACCCTGTCTTTTTTTTTTTTTTTCTTTTCCACTTTTGGAATACAAAAGGAAACAGGAACAAGTCAGAGGAATTACTAAATGGCTGAGAGATCCAATCCACCAGAACTTCCTTCTTCTTTATTCTTAAATTTTAAATACAGAAAAGCACTGAAAATAATACAGCAAATACTCATTTATTCAGATTTACTTCAATAAAAAAAAGAAAATACTATGGAAAAATTCAGTCCCTCTTATCCCTTTATTCCAATACCATTCCCCATTTCAAATCAAAAATATTATTTTATACTCATCAAAGATATTATTCAGTATTTTTTTAAATTTTTTATTATTTTTTAAAAATTTTTACAGGCAGAGTGGACAGTGAGAGAGAGAGACAGAGAGAAAGGTCTTTGCCGTTGGTTCACCCTCCAATGGCTGCCGCGGCCGGCGTGCTGCAGCCAGCACACCATGCTGATCCGATGGCAGGAGCCAGGTACTTATCCTGGTCTCCCATGGGGTGCTGGGCCCAAGCACTTTGGGCCATCCTCCACTGCACTCCCTGGCCACAGCAGAGAGCTGGCCTGAAAGAGGGGCAACTGGGACAGAATCCGGCACCCCAACCGGGACTAGAACCCGGTGTGCCGGCGCCGCAAGGCGGAGGATGAGCCTAGTGAGCCGCAGCGCCAGCTATTCAGTATTTTAATTATATAAATATCATTATACTGTAGGTTTCATTCTTCAGTTTGTTTCTCTTAACAATTTGATTCTTGAGGGCTGTTCATGTTTAGATTTATAATCTTAGTTCATTATTTTAACTGCTTAATTCTATTGTAAGAAGATATCACAGTTTTTTTGGTTCATTCTCCTTCTGTTTGAAAATTATTTCCAATATTTTTCCAATCAAAAACAATGCTATAGACACACTTTATTCCCATCCTCTATTCATTAGATGCAAAATAGCTTTGAAAACCAACAAACAGCCTGAAGCTGTGAAAAGAGAAGCCTATAAGCACTCCTAGAGAGGGTAGACCAACATCTGTCCCCTAAATCCTTCAGGAGACAATCACTACTTAATGATTCTTGCACATTACAGGATTTGTCTTTATCCAACCTGACTCAGAATTCATTCAAGGAAAATAGCCCTATTCTCAGAACATTGGTAAAAATAACTACTGGTGGATTGGATCCAAGATAGTGGAATAGGGAGTTTTAAAAAAAAGTGGAGAGAGTGTATTATCAGGAAGTGTTAGGGAGAAAATGGCAGAGGAAACTTCATGCAAATTAGAAGGACACTGTGGACCTATGTAGAGGGTGTGGACACGCACAAAAATGACAGCAGCTAAGAACCTTAGCACCAGCTCTGGAGTGAGGTAAGACCAGTCTGCTGCAGCATAAGCTACTGCCAGTAAAGCTTCAGGGAGAGCCTGGTGGGAATCTGGCTTGGGGCCCTGTGGGGGACAGTGTACCTGCCAAACTAGAGGAGAGAAAAAAGGAGGGGCTCACTTCTCCCCAGCCACCTGCAACTAGCATCCTGTAACCAGCTGTTAGAGGACAGGTACCATTTTGAACATAGATAACAGCTGTACCAGCTCTTGTCCACATACCCAGAAACTAGCCAAGTGCAGATGCCTGAGTCTGCTGGGAGAACTGACTGACAGGGGACTGGGTGCTTGTGACTGGGAGACTTGTGTGCAAGGACTGTGAAAACACTGTGGTTGTGTGGAAGGGCTCAAGGTAAGGTATGGCTGGGGATGGGCAGTCACTGTGGGAGGCTCCACATGCTTGGGGCTCTTTGATTCTCTGGTGAGGGTCATTGCTGTAGAATCTGCATTTACACCAAGGTTCTTCTGGCTGTGCAAATATTGTACTCTCTGGGGCTAGCACCAAGACACTGGTTTCATTTTGTGGAGAGGACATGAGTATGAGACTACACCAAGAGAGTAGAAGAAACCTCCCCTCAGATAAAAAAAAAAAAAAGAGGAAATTTACCATGCCCAACCTGTCACCTTGGACACTTCTTTAAGCTGGAGCACTGAACAGAGCTCCCTGGCCACACCCACCACACGTCTCTAGATATTCACTGAAAAAGTGGACACTCCAGTAAGTCACAGAGGAATAGCCCAAAGAAAAAAGCCATCACAGGTAAAACATAAAACAAAACAAAACAAAACAAAAAACCAATGAATATCTCCAAAAATAACAAATAATAAATGCAACAATTCAAGAAAAAAGAATAAGGAAGATAATACGACATCCCAAAAGAACACAAAACTTCAATAACAGAATGTGAAGATGAAAAGATTGAAGAAATGCCAGAAATGGAATTCAAAAAATTAATCATAGGATTACTTAGAAGTAATCAGAAGCAAATCTATGAACTAATAAAATCCATACAAGCATGAAATAAAATATTTTCAATGAAATTGAAATATTAAGGAGAAATAGAAGTGAAATCTTGGAAATGAAGAATTCAATAGAACAAATAAAAAATGCAATGGAAATCTTTAACAACAGAATAAGAGAAGCAAAAGAAAGAATATCTGAAGAAAAAGATAAATCTCTGGATATTTTACAGACAAAAAAAAGAATAAATTAGAAAACTAAAAAAAGTGTTGGTAATCTATGGGATACAATCAAATAGACCAACATATTGATTTTAGGAGTTCCTGAAAATGTGAAAAGAGAGAATGGATTATAAGGCCTTTTTAGTGAAATGATTACAGAAAACTTTCCTAATTTGGAGAAAGAAAGGGACCCCAAGTACAGGATGCACATAGAACTTCAAATAGACATGAACAAAACAGGTCTTCACCACAGCGCATTTTAGTCAAACTCTCCACAGTAAAACATAAAAAAGACTCTAAAATGTGCATGAAAAAAAACTCCAGATTATTTCAGAGGATCTCCAGTCAGAAAACCTACAGGCTAGGAGAGATATATTCAAAGTCTTAAGAGAAAAAAATTGTCCACCCAGAATATTGTACCCTGCAAAGCTATCATTTATGAATGCAGGTGAAATAAATACCTTCCGTAACAAACTGAAATTGAAAAAAATTGTTACCACCCATCCAGCCTTACAAATGATGCTTAATACAAAGATGCTAGATATATAAACACAGAAACATGTTCATCACTATGAAAGAAGGTGAAGTCAGAAAATCTCCCAGTAAAAGCACAAAGGAAATCCAAAGCAAACAGTAGGAATATTTATGGAAAAGTAGCGAGGTGAAGTCATTATTTATCAATAGTCACCTTTAATGTAAATGGCCTCAACTCTCCAGTTAAAAGATACAGACTAGCTGCATACAACAAACACATCTCACCAACAAAAATACAGGCAGACTGAAAGTGAAAAAATGGAAAAAGGCATTCTATAGTAACAGAAACCAGTAAAGAGCTGGTATAGCCATCCTAATATCATGTAAAATAGACTTTAACACATAAACTATTAAAGAGAAAAAGGACACTATGTATTGATTAAAGGATCAATTCAACAGGAAGATGTGACTATAATAAATGTATATGCACTTAAATACAGAATTTAAAAAAATGCTAGTGGATCAAAAGGGAGACATAGACTCAAATACAACAATAACGGGGGACTTTAATATGCCACTTTCAGCCATGGACAGGTCAACCAGACAGCAAATCAGCAAGAAAACAACAGTTATTTGACACTATAAACCAATTGTACCTATCAGACATCTATAGAATTTTCCATCCCACAGCTACAGAATTCACATTCTTCTCACCAGTGTATGAAATTTTCTCTAGGATTGATGACATGCAAGGCCATAAAGCAAGTCTCAGCAAATTCAAAATAATCCAAATCAGATCATGCATCATTTCTGACCACAATGGAATGAAGCTGAAAATCAACAACTCAGGTATCTCTAGAACATATGCAAACACATGGAGACTAAACAGCATATTCTTGAATGAACAGTGGGTCATTGAAGAAATCATAATAAAAATCAAAGGATTTCTGGAAACAAATGAAGATGACAACACAACATATCAAAGCTTATGGAATACAGCAAAAGCAGTATTAAGAGGAAAGTTTATTGCAACAGGTTCCGACATCAAGAAATTGGAAAGGCATCCAACAAATGAGTTATCATTGCATCTCAAGGACCTAGAGAAACAACAGCAAACCAAACTCAAAACTAGTAGGAGAAATGAAACAATTAAAATTAGAGAAGAAATAAACAAATTTGAAATAAAAATACAAAAGATCAGTAAAATGAATAGTTTTTTTTTTTTTTTTAGAAAATAAACCAAATTGACACAACATTGGCCCAACTAACCAAAAAAAAAAAAAAAAGAAAGAAAGAAAGAAAAGAAAGAAGGAGAAGATCCAAATCAATAAAATCCCCAGAGATGGAAAAGGAAATATAACAACAGATACCACAGAAATAAAAAGAATCGTCAGGAATTACTACAAAGATCTGTATGCCAACCTAGAGAATGGATAGATTCCTGTACACATAACACCTACCTAAACTGAGCCATTAAAACACAGAAAACCTAAGCAGAACAATAACCAACACAGAACTTGAATCAGTAATACAGACCCTCCCAGAAAAGAAAAGCCTAGGACCAAATGGCTTCACTGCTAAATTCTACCTGACATTTAAAGAAGTACTAAATCCAATTCTTCTCAAGCTATTCAAAAACAATAGAAAAGGAGGGAATCCTCTCAAATTACTTCTATGAAGCCAGCATCACCTGAATTCTTACATCTGAAAAAAAAGATACAACAGAGAAAGAGAACTACAGACTAATTTTCCTGAAGACATAGATGCATAAATCCTCACCAAAATATTAGCCAACAAATCCAACAACAAATTGGAAATTTCATTCACCCAGACCAAATGGGATTTATTGCTGGTATTTAGGGATGGTTCACATTTACGAATCAATTGATATGATACATCACATTAACCAACTGAAGAACAAAAACCAGATTGCTATCCCAATACATGTAGAAAAAGCATTTGATAAAATACAATACCTTTTCAGGATGAAAACTCTAAGGAAATTGGGTATAGAAGAAAAATTCCTCAAAATCAAGGTAAATCTATAACAAACCCACGGCCAGCATCCTATTGATTGGGAAAAGTTGGAAGCATTCCTACTGAGATCCAGAATCAGAGAAGGATGCCTACTGTCGCCACTGTTTATCGATATAATCCTGGAAGTGATAGCCATAGCCATTAGGTAAGAAAAATGAATCAAAGAGATACAAACTGGGAAGGAGGAAGTCAACTATCCCTACTTTTTAATGACATATTCTATATATAGGAGATCCAAAAGACTTCACTAAGATACTATTGGAATTCATAAAAGTTAGGTAAAGTAAAAGAATATAAAATCAACACACAAAAGTCATCAGCCTTTGTATACACAGAAAATGCCATGGCTGAGAAAGAATTTCTAAGATCTATCCTATTCACAATATCTACAAAAAAAAATCACATACATTGGAATAAATTTAACCAAGGATGTCAAAAATCTCTACAAAAACATTAAAGTAGAAAAAGATAAAAAATGGAAAAACCTTACATGTTAATGGATTTTAAGAATCAATACCAAAATCCCCTTACCACCAAAACCAATTTAAAGATTCAATGTGATACCAATTAAAATAGCAAGGACATTCTTCTCAGATAGAGAAAAAATGGTGCTGAAATTCACATGAAAACACAGGATACCCCGAATAGCTAAAGAAATCTTATACAACTAAAACAAAGCTAGAGGCATCACAATACCAGAGTTCAAGATATACCACAGGGCAATTATAATCAAAACAGCATGGTCCTGGTACAAAAACAGATGGATAGACCATGGAACAGAATAGAAATGCCAGAAATAAACCCACAAGTCTACAAACAACTTATCTTTCACAAAGGAGCTAAAATCAATCCCTATAGCCAGGACAGACCGTTCAACAAATGGTGCTGGGAAAACTGGATCTCCACATGCAGATGTATGAAGCAAGGCCTATCCCTTATACCTTTCACAAAAATCCACTCAAAATGGATTAAAGATCTAAATCTATGACCCAATATCATCAAATTATCAGAGAATCTTGAGGAAACCCTGCAAGACATTGGTGTAGGCACAGAGTTCTTGGAAAAGACCCAACAGGCATAGGCAATCAAAGCCAAAACTGACAAATGGGATTACATCAAGTTGAGAAGCTTCTGAACTGTAAAAGAAACACTAAGGGAAGTGAAGAGGCAGCTTCAGAAGGGAAGAAATTACCTGCAACCTATGCAGTTGATGAAAGATTAATGACCAGAATACGCAAAGAGAACAAAATACTCAACAAAACAACAACAACAAAACCAACCCAGTTAATAATGGGCAAAGGACTTTAACAGACATTTTTCAAAAGAGGAAATCAAAATGGCCAACAGGCACATCAAAATATGTTCAGTAGCCATCAGGGAAATGCAAATCAAACCACAATGAAATTCCACATCACTTCAGTTAGTATGACTTTCATACAGAAATCAACAAATGACAAATTCTGGTGAGGATGTGGTGGAAAAAGCACCTTAATCCACTTGGTGGGAATATAAGTGGTACAGCCACTGTGGAAAATAGTATGGAGATACCTAAGAAATCTGAATATAGACCTACCATATGACTCAATCATCACACTCCAGGGAATTTACCCAAGAGAAATGAAATCAGTATATTAAAAATTTTTCTGTACCCCTGTATTTATTGCAGCTCAATTCACAATAGCTAAGACATGGAATCAACACAAGCACCCATCAACAAAAGACTGAATCAAGAAATTATGGGAAATGAATACCATAGAATACTACACAGAAAGGAAAAAAAATGAAATCCAGTCAACTGCTACAATGGATGAACCTGGAAAACTTCATTCTTAGTGAAATAAGCCAATCCCAAAAGAACAAATACCGTATGTTCTCCCTTCCCTGTGATAAGAAGTAGAGCACCTAAAAGGCAATATGTAGAAATGAAATTGACATTTTGAGAAGCAAAGGGAAAAGTCTTTGTCTCGACTTTTGAAAAACAGTTTTTTTGTTCCATAATATTTGTGTAACTCTTTACTTAACATAGAGCTAATCTCATGTGTATAATGTTTATTGAAAATAGAAAAAAATGTTTTGCCTTACACATGAAAAAATAACTAGTGGCAATTTTTTAATGTTGCAGCCTACTGGTGTGGCAACACCAGTTGTAGAAAACAGTAAACTGACCAAAACGTCTGAAAGGAGTGAAATGTCTACAGCGGGCTTAGAAAGGTCTCATATATTCCTGGAAACTGAGGAGGGCACTCATTATGCTGGACTCTGCTCATGTCAAATAAATACCCAAGGAAATCCTAATCTCTAATTTTGACTGACTGTAAGGCTATTCACAACCAGAAAGTAAGGGTTAAAGCAGATGGTGGGATACTGAATGTTGAAGATATTC